>NW_027189426.1:0-177500 GCF_040958095.1 Procambarus clarkii | reverse complement strand
TTTTGTAGGTGGTTATCATGTCTCCCCTTACTCTTCTGTTTTCCAGGGACGCGAGGTTCAGCTTCTTTAGCCTTTCCTCGTTGCTCATTCCTCTCAGTTCCGGGACGAGCCTGGTGGCATACCGCTGAATCTTCTCTAACTTTGTCTTGTGTTTAACTAGGTATGGATTCCAGGCTAGAGCTGCATATTCCAGGATTGGTCTGACATAAGTGGTATACAGGGACCTGAATGATTCCTTACACAAGTTTCTAAAGGCCGTTCTTATATTGGCCAGTCTTGCATATGCCGCTGATGATATTCTTTTGATGTGTGTCTCTGGGGACAGGTTCGGTGTGATATCGACCCCCAGATCTTTCTCTGTATTTGACTCTTGCAGGATTTCACCTCCCAGATAGTAAATTGTGTTCAGCCTCCTGCTCCCTTCGCCTAATTTCATTTCCTTACACTTTGCTGAGTTGAACTTTAGCAGCCATTTTCTAGACAATTCCTCCAGTTTTTCCAGGTTCCTCTCAAACATTGAGAGGAATGAGTCTATACACTCCGGAAGATCGTTTACATATATTAGAAGCAGGATGGGTCCAAGTACAGAGCCCTGTGGGACTCCGCTGGTGACATCTCGCCACTCTGATGTCTCACCCCTCACCGTTACTCGCAGTTTCCTGTTGCTTAAGTACTCCCTTATCCACTGGAGCACCTTCCCTTTAATCCTGCCTGTTCCTCCAACTTTTTTAGCAGCTTTTTATGAGGTACTGTGTTAAAGGTTTTCTGGCAGTCCAAGAAAATGCAGTCGGCCCACCCTTCTCTTTCCTGCCTAAAATTTGTTGCCTGGTCATAGAATTCTATCAAACCTGTGAGGCATGATTTACCATCCCTGAACCCATGTTGGTGGTGCGTTGCAAAGTTATTTCCTTCCAGATGCTCCACGAGCCTTTTCCTCACAATCTTCTCCATCACCTTGCATTGTATACAAGTTAGGGAAAATGGCCTGTAGTTCAGTGCCTCTTGCCTGTCACCATTCTTGTATATTGGGACTACGTCAGCTGTCTTCCAACTTTCTGGTAGGTCTCCTGTTTCCAGTGACCTGTTATACACCATAGAGAGCGGCACACTTAGTGCTTCTGCACCTTCCTTTAGTATCCATGGTGAGATTCTGTCAGGCCCAACAGCCTTTGTCACATCCAGCTCCAGCAGACACCTTTTGACCTCATCACTTGTGAGGTCACATTCCTCCAAGGTTGCATGGTTTGCCTCCTCATTTAGTGCAGAGGCTTCTCCTTGTTCTATTGTGAAGACCTCCTGGAATCTCTTGTTGAGTTCTTCACACACCTTTTTTGTCATTCTCTGTGTATGTGTTCTCCCTTTTTTTAAATTTCATCACGTGTTCCTTCATTGCTGTTTTCCTCCTGATGTGGTTGTGGAGCTTTAGCTTTGTGTATGTGTGTGTGTGTGTACTCACCTAATTGTACTCACCTAATTGTACTCACCTAATTGTGCTTGCGGGGGTTGAGCTCTGGCTCTTTGGTCCCGCCTCTCAACCGTCAATCAACTGGTGTACAGATTCCTGAGCCTATTGGGCTGTAACATATCTACATTTGAAACTGTGTATGGAGTCAGCCTCCACCACATCACTTCCTAATGCATTCCATTTACTAACTACTCTGACACTGAAAAAGTTCTTTCTAACGTCTCTGTGGCTCATTTGGGTACTCAGCTTCCACCTGTGTCCCCTTGTTCGCGTCCCACCAGTGTTGAATAGTTCATCCTTGTTTACCCGGTCGATTCCCCTGAGGATTTTGTAGGTTGTGATCATGTCCCCCCTTACTCTTCTGTCTTCCAGTGTCGTGAGGTGCATTTCCCGCAGCCTTTCCTCATAACTCATGCCTCTTAGTTCTGGGACTAGTCTAGTAGCATACCTTTGGACTTTTTCCAGCTTCGTCTTGTGCTTGACAAGGTACGGGCTCCATGCTGGGGCCGCATACTCCAGGATTGGTCTTACATATGTGGTGTACAAGATTCTGAATGATTCCTTACACAGGTTCCTGAACGCCGTTCTGATGTTAGCCAGCCTCGCATATGCCGCAGACGTTATTCTCTTTATGTGGGCTTCAGGAGACAGGTTTGGTGTGATATCAACTCCTAGATCTTTATCTCTGTCTGTTTCATTAAGTACGTCATCTCCTATTCTGTATCCTGTGCCTGGCCTCCTGTTTCCACTGCCTAGTTTCATTACTTTGCATTTACTCGGGTTGAACTTCAACAGCCATTTGTTGGACCATTCACTCAGTCTATCCAGGTCATCTTGTAGCCTCCTACTATCATCCTCTGTTTCAATCCTCCTCATAATTTTTGCATCGTCGGCAAACATTGAGAGGAACGAATCTATACCCTCTGGGAGATCATTTACATATACCAGAAACAGTATAGGTCCAAGGACTGACCCCTGCGGAACTCCACTTGTGACGTCTCGCCAATCTGAGACCTCACCCCTCACACAGACTCGTTGTCTCCTGTTGCTTAGGTATTCCTCTATCCACCGGAGTACCTTCCCTCTCACTCCAGCCTGCATCTCCAACTTTCGCACTAGCCTCTTGTGTGGCACTGTATCAAAGGCTTTCTGACAATCCAAAAATATGCAGTCTGCCCACCCTTCTCTTTCTTGCCTTATTTTTGTTGCCTGGTCGTAGAATTCAAGTAACCCTGTGAGGCAGGACCTGCCATCCCTGAACCCATGTTGATGCTGTGTTACAAAGTTCCTTCGGTCCAGATGCTCCACTAGTTTTTTTCGCACAATCTTCTCCATCAGCTTGCATGGTATGCAGGTTAGGGACACTGGCCTGTAGTTCAGTGCCTCCTGTCTATCCCCTTTCTTGTATATCGGGACTACGTTAGCTGCTTTCCAAATATCTGGCAGTTCCCCTGTTGCCAGTGATTTGTTATACACTATGGAGAGTGGTAGGCTCAGTTCTCTTGCTCCTTCCTTTAGATCCCAAGGGGAGATTCCATCTGGGCCTATAGCCTTCGTCACGTCCAACTCTAGTAAACACTTCCTAACTTCCCCACTGGTAATCTCAAACTCTTCCAGTGGTTCCTGGTTAGCTATTCCCTCACTTACCTCTGGAATTTCTCCTTGCTCTAAGGTGAAGACCACCTGGAATTTCTTATTCAATTCCTCACACACTTCCTTGTCATTTGTAGTGAATCCTTCCGCCCCTATCCTTAATCTCATAACCTGTTCCTTTACTGTTGTTTTTCTCCTAATGTGGCTATGCAACAATTTAGGCTGAGTCTTTGCCTTGCTTGCGATGTCATTTTCGTATTGTCTTTCTGCCTCTCTTCTCATCCTGACATATTCATTCCTGGCATTCTGGTATCTTTCTCTGCTCTCCAGTGTCCTGTTATTCCTATAGTTTCTCCATGCCCTTTTACTTTGCTGCTTAGCTAGCCTACATCTCTGATTAAACCATGGGTTTCTCATCTTCATTTCTCTGTTTTCCTTTTGGACTGGGACAAACTTGTTTGCTGCGTCCTTGCACTTCTGCGTGATGTAATCCATCATATCTTGGGCAGTCTTTCCGGCCCAAGTTTGTGTGTGTGAATATGTGTGTGTGTGTGTGTGTGTGTGTGTGTGTGTGTGTGTGTGTGTGTGTGTGTTTGTGTGTGTGTGTGTGTGTGTGTGTGTGTGTACTCACCTAGTTGTGTCTGCAGGATCGCGTATTGACTCTTGGATCCCGCCTTTCGAGCATCGGTTGTTTACAGCAATGATTCCTGTCCCATTTCCCTATCCTACCTGGTTTTAAAATTATGAATAGTATTTGCTTCCACAACCTGTTCCCCAAGTGCATTCCATTTCCCCACTACTCTCACGCTAAAAGAAAACTTCCTAACATCTCTGTGACTCATCTGAGTTTCAAGCTTCCATCCATGTCCCCTCGTTCTGTTACTAGTCCGTGTGAACATTTCGTCTATGTTCATTCTGTCAATCCCTCTGAGTATTTTATACGTTCCTATCATGTGCCCCTCTCCCTTCTTCTTTCTAGTGTCGTAAGGCATAGTTCTCTCAGGCGCTACTCATACCCCATCCCTCGTAGCTCTGGGACGAGTCTCGTTGCAAACCTCTGAACCTTTTCCAGTTTCATCATATGCTTCTTCAGATGGGGACTCCATGATGAAGCGGCATACTATAAGACTGGCCTTACATAAGCAGTGTAAAGCGCCCTAAAAGCCTCCTCATTTAGGTTTCTGAATGAAGTTCTAATTTTCGCCAGTGTAGAGTACGCTGCTGTCGTTATCCAATTTATATGTGCCTCAGGAGTTAGATTAGGTGTCACATCCACTCCCAGGTCTCTTTCTCGAATCGTTACAGGTAGGCTGTTCCCCTTCATTGTGTACTGTCCCTTTGGTCTCCTATCACCTGATCCCATTTCCATAACTTTACATTTACTGGTGTTAAACTCCAGTATCCATTTCCCTGACCATCTCTGCAACCTGTTTAAGTCCTCTTGGAGGATCCTACAATCTTCGTCTGTCACAACTCTTCTCATTAATTTTGCGTCATCCGCAAACATAGACATGTATGATTCCACTCCTGTAAACATATCATTTACGTAAATTAGAAAGAGGATTGGTCCCAGCACCGATGCTTGAGGTACTCCACTTGTTACTGTTCGCCAGTCCGACTTCTCGCCCCTTACCATTACCCTCTGGGTCCTTCCCGTTAGGTAGTTCTTCACCCATGCTAGGGCCTTTCCGCATACTCCTGCCTGCCTCTCAAGTTTGTATAGCAGTCTCATGTGATGTACTGTATCAAAGGCCTTTAGGCAGTCAAGAAATATGCAGTCTGCCCAGCCTTCTCTGTCCTGCCTTATCCTTGTTACTTTATCATAGAATTCTAAAAGGTTTGTTAGGCATGATTTCCCTGTCCAGAACCCATGTTGGTGCTTGTTTACAAACCCAATGCTCTCCAGGTGCTCAACAAGTCTTAGCCTAATTATTCTTTCAAGTATTTTGCAGGGGATGCTTGTCAGTGATACGGGTCTGTAGTTAAGTGCCTCCTCCCTATCACCTTTTTTGAAAATCGGTACAACATTTGCCTCCTTCCAGCAACTGGGCAATTCTCCCGACATAAGTGACTCATTAAAGATCATTGCCAGAGGCACGCTGAGAGCCTGCGCTGCCTCTTTAAGTATCCACGGTGATACTTTGTCTGGTCCAACAGCTTTATTTGCATCCAGTGTTGTCAACTGTTTCATTACATCCTCTGCTGTCACCTCTATATCTGATAGTCTTTCATCTTGGGTAATCTCTTCTAACAATGGGAGCTGCTCAGGCTCGGTTGTGAATACTCCATGGAATTTTGCATTCAGTACCTCGCAGATTTCCTTGTCGCTTTCTGTATATGCCCCTTCTGTTTTCCTCAGTCTTGTCACTTGGTCATTTACCGTCATCTTCCTTCTTATATGGCTATGTAGTAATTTTGGTTGCTTTTTCGCTTTGACTGCAATATCATTCTCGTAATTTCTTTCCGACACTCGTCTTATGTTAATGTAATCATTCCTAGCTCTATTACATCTAACCCTGTTGTCCTCTGTCCTTTGTCTTCTGTACTTCCTCCACTCCCTCCTGCTTCTCACCTTTGCTTCCTGACACTGTCTATTAAACCATGGGTTATTATATTCCCTCCTGCTTTTTTCCTTTACTGTTGGAATAAATCTCTCTTCAGCCTCCTTGCATTTCAATATGACTTGGTTCATCATACCTTGCACTGTTTTTCCTCTAAGTTCTTCCTCCCACTGCACTTCTCCCAGGTAGTCCCTTATCCTTCTGTAGTCCCCTTTTCTGTAATCAAGTCTCCTTTCCCGGACCTCTTGTCCTTTGGTCACAATTTTAAGCTCCATCATGTAGTCAAAGACTAGGACACAATGGTCACTGGCTCCTAGTGGTATTTCATGTTCCAACTGCTCGATGTCTTCTACATTCTGAGTGATAATGAGATCTAATAGGCTGGGCGTATCCCCTCCTCTTTCCCTAGTATCTTCTTTCACATGCTGTGTTAGGAAATTCCTGTCAATAACGTCTACCAGCTTCGCTCCCCAGGTCTCCTCCCCGCTATGGGGATTCCTCTGTGTGTGTGTGGGATGTGTGTGTGTGTGTGGGATGTGTGTGTGTGTGTGTGTGTGTGTGTGTGTGTGTGTGTGTGTGTGTGTGTGTGTGTGTGTGTGTGTGTGTGTGTGTGTGTGTGTGTGTGTGTGTGTGTGTGCGTGCGTGCATGTGGGAGAGGGAGAGAGGAGGAGAGAGGGAGATCGGGAAAGAAGGAGAGAGATATAGAGAGAGAGTGTGGGGAGTAGGAGTGGGGGGGAGGAGTGTATTGGGTTAGTGAGATGGGGGGGTAAGCGAGGGGGCGGATTATGGGTGAGGTCTTATCCCCTTTCCACGAAAGGTGTTATTTCTAGTCTGACTGGATGTTTGTGTGTGTACTCACCTAGTTGTACTCACCTAGTTGTGCTTGCGGGGGTTGAGCTCTGGCTCTTTGGTCCCGTCTCTCAACCGTCAATCAACAGGTGTACAGGATCCTGAGCCTATTGGGCTCTATCATATCTACACTTGAAACTGTGTATGGAGTCAGCCTCCACTACATCACTACCTAATGCATTCCATTTGTCAAACACTCTGACAATAAAAAGTTCTTTCTAATATCTTTTTGACTAATTTGGGCATTCAGTTTCCACCTGTGTCCCCTAGTGCGTGTGCCCCTTGTGTTAAATAGCCTGTCTTTATCAACCCTGTCGATTCCCTTGAGAATCTTGAATGTGGTGATCATGTCCCCCCTAACTCTTCTGTCTTCCAACGAAGTGAGGTTTAATTCCCGTAGTCTCTCCTCGTAGCTCATACCTCTCAGCTCGGGTACTAGTCTGGTGGCAAACCTTTGAACCTTTTCCAGTTTAGTCTTATTTTTTATTTGATATGGACTCCATGCTGGAGCCGCATACTCCAGGATTGGTCTGACATATGTGGTATATAATGTTCTGAAAAATTCCTTACACAAGTTTCTAAAGGCCGTTCTTATGTTAGACAACCTGGCATATGCTGCTGATGTTATCCTCTTGATATGAGCTTTTTGGGACAGGTCTGGCGTGATATCAACCCCCAGGTCTTTCTCTCTCTCTCTGACTCTTGAAGTATTTTATCTCCCAAGTGATACCTTGTATCTGGTCTCCTGCTTCCTACCCCTATCTTCATTATATTACATTTGCTTGGGTTAAACTCTAACAGCCATTTGTTCGACCATTCCTGCAGCTTGTCCAGGTCTTCTTGAAGCCTCAAGCTGTCCTCTTCTGTCTTAATCCTTTTCATAATTTTGGCATCGTCAGCAAACATTGAGAGGAATGAGTCTATACCCTCTGGGAGATCATTTATGTATATCAGAAACAGGATAGGTCCAAGCACAGAGCCCTGTGGGACTCCACTGGTGACTTCACGCCATTCTGAGGTCTCACCCCTCACTGTAACTCTCTGCTTCCTATTGCTTAGGTACTCCCTTATCCACTGGAGCGCCCTACCAGCTACTCTTGCCTCTTTCTCCAGCTTATGCATCAACCTTTTATGGGTACTGTGTCAAAGGCTTTCCAACAGTCCAAAAAAATGCAGTCAGCCTATCCTTCTCTTTCTTGCTTAATCTTTGTCACCTGATCGTAGAATTCTATTAAGCCTGTAAGGAAAGATTTACCGTCCCTGAACCCATGTCGATGGGTTGCCACGAAGTCTCTTCTCTCCAGATGTGTTACTAAGTTTTTTCTCACAATCTTCTCCATCACCTTGCATGGTATACAAGTTAAGGACACTGGCCTGTAGTTCAGTGCCTCTTGTCTGTCACTCTTTTTGTATATTGGTACTACATTAGCAGTCTTCCATATTTCTGGTAGGTCTCCCGTTTCCAGTGACCTACTATACACTATGGAGAGTGGCAAGCAAAGTGCTCCTGCACACTCTTTCAATACCCATGGTGAGATTCCATCCTGCCCAACATCTTTTCTCACATCCAGCTCCAATAGGTGCTTCTTGACCTCATCTCTTGTACTTTCGAACCTTTCAAAGGACACCTGGTTTGCTGCCACCTCTCCTAGCGCCGTGACTTCTCCCTGTTCTATTGTAAAGACCTCCTGGAACCTTTTGTTGAGTTCTTCACACACCTCTTTGTCATTCTCTGTGTACCTGTCCTCGCCCACCCTAAGTATCATCACCTGTTTCTTCACTGTTGTCCTCCTCCTGATGTAACTGTGTAGTAGCTTTGGTTCGGTCTTGGCTTTATTAGCTATATCATTTTCATACCTTTTCTCAGCTGCTCTTCTCACCCTAACATACTCGTTCCTGGTTCTCTGGTATTTCTCTCTACTTTCTGGTGTTCTGTTATTACGGAAGTTCCTCCATGCTCTTTTGTTCAGCTCCTTTGCTTTCATACATTCCCTATTAAACCACGGATTCTTCCTTTGCTTCTCTGTTTTTTCCTGTCCGGCTGGGACAAACCTGCTTACAGCCTCTTAACATTTTTGGGTGACATAGTCCATCATGTCTTGTACGGACTTGGTTCCGAGTTCTGTGTCCCAATGTGTATCCCATAGGAATTTATTCATCTCCTCATAGTTTCCCTTTCGGTACGCCAGCCCTTTGGTTCCCAGTTCTTTTTTGGGGGTGATAATTCCCAGCTCAACCAGGTACTCAAAGTTCAATACATTATGATCACTTATTCCCAAAAGAGCTTCCAACTTAACTTCCCTTATATCTGACTCATTTAGGGTAAATATCAGATCAAGCAAGGCTGGTTCATCCTCTCCTCTCATTCTTGTCCGCTCCTTCACGTGCTGACTTAGAAAGTTTCTTGTTGCCACATCCAGTAGCTTAGCTCTCCATGTGTATGGGCCTCCATGTGGGTCTCTGTTCCCCCAATCTATCTTCCCATGGTTGAAGTCTTCCATGATTAGTAGTCTGGATCCGTTCCTGCTAGCCACAGAAGCTGCTCTCTCTATTGTATTGATGGTGGCCAAGTTGTTTCTATCATATTCCTGTCTGGGTCTTCTGTCATTCGGTGGGGGGTTATATATGACTACTACCATAATTTTCTGTCCTCCAGTTGCTATGGTGCCTGATATGTAGTCACTGAAACCTTCACAGTTCTTAATTACCATCTCTTCAAAACTCCAACCTTCTCTTAGTAGCAAAGCTACACCACCTCCTCCTCTCCCTTCTCTCTCTTTCCTCACTACATAGTAGCCCTGTGGAAACACTGCATTTGTTATGGTTTTTGTTAGCTTTGTTTCTGTGAGTGCTATTATGTCTGGGATTTCTTCTAGTGCCCATTCTCCGAGTTCACTTGTTTTATTTGTAATCCCATCTATGTTAGTGTACATCGCCTTGAAGCTCACTTTCTTCTGTTCATTTTCTTGTCCCTTTCTTGGCGAGCATTCTGCTGGTGTGGGAAGCTGTTCCGTGGGTGAGAAGATCTGTGAGGTGGTTTGCAGGGTCTCAGAGGATTTTGGAGTGGGGGGTGGGGGTTTAAGGGAAGGGGGGACAGGTAGGGTGTGGGATAAGGAGATAGAGGGGACATGGAGGATACGGGGTGAGGAGGGAGGAGGGATAGGAAGGGTATGGGATGAAGGGGGAGGGGAGACAGGGGGGGGAAAGGTGGGAGGGGGGAGACAGGGGGGGAAAGGTGGGAGGGGGGATATGATGGGAATGGGGAAGGGGTGACAGGGTCAGAATGGGGTAGGGGGGAGGGAGGGTTGGTTGGGGGCAGGTAGGGTGAGGGGATGGGAGGGTTTCTATGCAGAGGGGGGTGGTGGTGTTGCCCTCCCCTCTGGTGTTGCTGGGATGCCGATTTTGGGTTCGCCTCTTGTCTCTGGGACTGTTGTGTTGGGAGTGTGATTTCCTGGTTTGCTCCTCTCTCCCTGCACTTCCTCCTTGCCTCGGCTGCCCTGGCTCTCTCCTCCTTCGTCCTGTCCCTCTGCAGGAAAACTTTTTGTTTCCCTCCACATGCTGCAGACGACTCTTCCTTTCGAGAATGTCCTTCTTCGTGGTTTCGTTTGTAAACACCACCTTTACAAGTCGGTTTCTGTCCTTGTTGTACCAGCCCAACCTGAAAACCTTCTCAATGTTTTGTTCAGCCCCTTCCATCAGTAACCCCTTCAGTAGCCCATGTACTGCCTCTCTATACTTGCTATTCCATTCTTGCCTGTTGGATCCTTCCTGTTCTTTGATGCCTACAACTACCACTGATCTTTTTCTCTCCAGCAGCTGAGTGGTGCACCTTGCTACTTCCTGTGAGGTAGCTGCTTGCATGGCTACCTCCCTCACTGTGGCCATTGCTTCTGAGCTCTTTTTCAGTATGTCCGCAAATGTTTCAGGTACAGAGGCATTTCCTTCCAATATAACATTCCCACCTTCCCTTTGGATGATAATCTGATGCTCGGTCTCTTTATTTTTCTCTGTGAGGGATTTGATCTCCTCCCTTGCTGATGTCAGCTCACTTTGCAGGTTGTTAATTGTAATCCTCATTTCATGCATCTCCCTCCTTAATTCCTCCAGAGCTTGGGTTAACATTTCCTTCGTTTGGTCACTCTGGCTGTCCCTGTTGCGTCCTCCTGCCATTTTGCCCCTTGTCAAGAGAGAGAGCAAGAGAGAGAGCAAGAGAGAGAGAGAGAGAGAGAGAGAGAGAGAGAGAGAGAGAGAGAGAGAGAGAGAGAGAGAGAGAGAGAGAGAGAGAGAGAGAGAGAGAGAGAGAGAGAGATACAGAGAGAGAGAGAGAGAGAGAGAGAGAGAGAGAGAGAGAGAGAGAGAGAGAGAGAGAGAGAGAGAGAGAGAGAGAGAGAGAGAGAGAGAGAGAGAGATACAGAGAGAGAGAGAGATATACAGAGAGAGAGAGAGAGAGAGATATACAGAGAGAGAGAGAGAGAGAGAGAGAGATACAGAGAGAGAGAACGTGTGTGCGCGTGGGATGGGGGTTGTCTGCAGATTACGGCAGGTAAGAGAGGGGGTAAGAGAGGGGCGTGGATTATGAGTGAGGATTTTATCCCCTTTCCACGAAAGGTGTTAATCCCTTCTAGCCTGACTGGACGTATGTGTGAGTGCGTGCGTGTGCGTGTGTTGGTTTTTGCGTGTGCGTGCGTGTGTGCTTGCAAACGTACGTATGCGTGCGTGTGTGTGTGCATGCGTGTGTTACGGGGGTCCCGTAAAATGTCAACCGCTACCCAAATTGAGCCACTTTGATATTTTAAATGTGTGTGCTTAAACACACGTTTACCCACACACAGAACAAACACTTCTACCCAAAATGAGCCACTTTGAGATTTTTTAAATATATATGCTATCCTAAACAAGAATTTGATAATATTTTACCTCGCACTGTACACCTGATTAATTAACCAGAGAGGGGTACATACCAGTCTTCCTTTCCGCTCACACAACTAGATGAGTAATGATGATGTATGGTTGACGGTGCTCCGTCGTCGCCTTCCACTTGGTGAGTTACTAAGTGCTAGTAGATTGATGATGGCGGTTCTTCTGTCTACACAAAGCTCTGGAGTCAGTCACTGTATCGTTGTGTTACAATTTACTAATTTACTTTACCACTGATCACAGTCACCACCAAACAAACACAATCAGGCAGTTCTTGCGGGTCGTCTCACCTGGCCGTCAGGTCAGGTCGCTCCACGCCGTCCTCCACACTATGCACCGGTGATGCCACTAGCTTCACTTTGGTTTCTTCGCACTATCGCTAGCGATATGACTATGCTATGTAGCACCCTGCTAGCTACACACTGCGAGACATACGCACACTGTGTGTGTGTGTTTGTTTTTGCGTGTGTGTGCGTGTCTGCTTGAAAACGTATCTGTGCGTGCATGCGTTCGTGCGTGCGTGCGTGTGTTACGGGGGTCCCGTAAATGTCAACTTCTACCCAAAATGAGCCACTATGAGATTTTAAATGTACATGATATACTGAACAAGAATTTGATAATATTTTACCTCACTCTTTACACCTGAAGAATTGACCAGAGAGGGGTACCTACCAGTTAGCCTCCCGCTCACACAACCAGGTGAATAATTACAATGCTGGATGACGAAGTGCTCCGTCGTCGCCTCCCACGTGGTGAATCACTAATCCAGTAGATTGATGGTGGCGGTTGTTCTCTATCCAACACAAATCTCTGGAGTCAGTCACTGTATCGGTGTGTCTGTTGTGTTACAGTTCACCAATTCACTGTACCACGGATCACTTACCCAATATGTAAACAAAGCCTCGTGGGCACTCCCACGTGGCCTGTCTAGTGAATTCCCTGCTTAACACAAAGTTCTAGCGATAGCATTGTAATTTTCTTTCCTATTCGCGGCGGTTATACACTTTGTGATACCCCTACATCTGTGATCTGTCACTGTAGCCCTAATAAACCCAAAAATATTGGCGTTTAACGTAGCGCGTGACCCCCGCTACCCTCCCTTCATGGCTGGCTCGACTCGAATGTATGTGTGTACTCACCTAGTTGTGTTGCGGGGGTTGAGCTCTGGCTCTTTGGTCCCGCCTCTCAACCGTCAGTCACCAGGTGTACAGGTTCCTGAGCCTATTGGGTTCTATCATATCTACACTTGAAACTGTGTATGGAGTCAGCCTCCACCACATCACTTCCTAATGCATTCCATTTGTCAACCACTCTGACACTAAAAAAGTTCTTTCTAATATCTCTGTGGCTCATTTGGGCACTCAGTTTCCACCTGTGTCCCCTAGTGCGTTAAATACCCTGTCTTTATATACCCTGTTGATTCCCTTGAGAATCTTGAATGTGGTGATCATGTCCCCCCTAACTCTTCTGTCTTCCAACGAAGTGAGGTTTAATTCCCGTAGTCTCTCCTCGTAGCTCATACCTCTCAGCTCGGGTACTAGTCTGGTGGCAAACCTTTGAACCTTTTCCAGTTTAGTCTTATGCTTGACTAGATATAAACTCCATGCTGGAGCCGCATACTCCAGGATTGGTCTGAAATATGTGGTATATAATGTTCTGAAAGATTCCTTACACAAGTTTCTAAAGGCCGTTCTTATGTAATCAACCTGGCATATGCTGCTGATGTTATTCTCATGATATGAGCTTCAGGGGACAGGTCTGGCATGATATCAACCCCCAGGTCTTTCTCTCTCTCTGACTCTTGAAGTATTCCATCTCTCAAATGATACCTTGTATCTGGTCTCCTGCTTCCTACCCCTATCTTCATTACATTACATTTGCTTGGGTTAAACTCTAACAGCCATTTGTTCGACCATTCCTGCAGCTTGTCCAGGTCTTCTTGAAGCCTCAAGCTGTCTTCCTCTTTCTTAATCCGTCTCATAATTTTGAAGTCGTCAGCAAACATTGAGAGGAATGAGTCTATACCCTCTGGGAGATCATTTACGTATATCAGAAACAGGATAGCTCCGAGTACAGAGCCCTGTGGGACTCCACTGTTGATTACACGCCAATCTGCGGTCTCACCCCTCATTGTAACTCCCTGCTTCTTATTGCTTAGGTACTCCCTTATCCACTGGAGCGCCCTACCAGTCACTCCTGCCTGTTTTTCCATCTTATGCATCAACCTTTTATGGGGTACTGTGTCAAAGGCTTCCGACAGTCCAAAAAAATGCAGTCCGCCCACCCTTCTCTTTCTTGCTTAATCTTTGTCACCTGATCGTAGAATTCTATTTAGCCTGTAAGGCAAGATTTACCCTCCCTGAACCCATGTTGATGTGTTTTCACGAAGTCGCTTCTCTCCAGATGTGTTACTAGGTTTTTCTCACAATCTTCTCCATCACCTTGCATGGTGTGGGAACCGACCTGTGAGATTTATATGAATTTATATTTACGTTAATTTATATACTTCGATAGCAATTTGTATAATGATAAGTGGACTGTATTTCTGCAATAATCTCATAATCTCACAAATCGATCCTCTACACATTAGGGGGGGGTTTAATAGTTTATATATATATGCAGCCAATCAAACTACAAAATTAACTACATACATTGAAGAGGTTCCTTATCTTATAGTACAGCAGGTTAGTCCACCAGGTATAACTAGGGTGTAGACACCTAATTATCCTCTTTGAGGTAGCTTCCATATCACCCAGTAACTGGTGCACAAATCTTGCATCCTCGTCTTGACCTGTCAAAAGTGCGCTAGCTGTGAAGCCAGAATCCTATATATGACAAGTATATCAGAGAAAACAGTACATGGAACATGAAGACCTGGCTTAATTACCTTTAGTTTGAGGCTTCCATGTGATCTAACCGGGTCACCCTATATCCTGACATTAATGGCCATAAATGAATGATAAACGGGTTTCGGATAGACTTAACTTGAATTGTAGACATCGTGTTGGAGATGGTACCTTTGGTTTCCATAACACTACGTCCAAGTAAATTTAACAGGAGCCGAATTTGCTCCCGTGTGAGCCTCTGGTCTCAATAAACAACAATGGCTGCATCTAACACTCCATTCTATTGACGTCTGGCCAACATTGTCCAGATATGATAGGAGCCAAATTTACTCCACACGTCTCGGAGGTGACACAACAATGGCTGCCCTCCTTCCTCACTCACTGACGCCTGGCCTACTTGTCCAGATGTCAGAAAGTGATAGAAGGGTCACATTTACTCTACTTTAATATTGATAATTAAGTTAATTTATATAAGATGTTTTTATGATGGTAAAGTCCAAAGACTAATGTATTTAAGAATAATTCCCACCATAATAGGTGGTGAATTATAATAGTATGTGGTGATGCTATCCCGTTTTCTTTAGATGGTAATTCCACTACAAGTTACATTTTCTATGGGTAACTTGTTGGTAATACAGCAGCAATTATCTGTCTGTATGATATTATTATTAAATGGTGTCGGATTTTCCGACATAATTCCCCAGGGGCTGCTCACGGGTCGAAGTCCTAATTAGAACAGACGAACACCGATACTCCTCCTTCGAATTATTAGATTAATTTGATGTTAGTAGTTAGTAATCACACATTTGTGTGTCTGTTCGTACAGGACGGATGTCCCGTACTAGAGTTGCAGGGGTTAGAAGTCTAATGCGATTTCATTTCCCTGTCAACTCTTGAAAGGCTAATATTCAAGCCTTATTACATATTATTTAACCCAGAAGACTGGATGTGATCAAGTACTACAGTCAAGTATGATTCAGGGACTGCAGTGAGATCAGTGACATTAGATATAACTTGAAGTTTGTTCAGGTAACTGGTCACTGATATATAAACACTGAGGCCCATGGAATACATCTTGATTAAATAATAAATGTATCAAATCAGTCATCAGATTTATTAGGGTTTAATTTAGTTAATTGATTCAGAAGATTGAATAGCTCATCATTAAAGTAAAGTATGGTTCTGAGACTGCAGTGGGTTCAGTGACATTGGTCGCAGTGACTTGTAGCTGTTTTAGGCTACTGTTCACTGATTTGCCACTGAGGCCTCATGAACTCATCTTCAGCTTTAAATGATGATACTAACATCAACCTCTGTTACTATAGTCAGCTGTAATCTCCTTAGTATAATGCTACTGGAGAAATATAATCAGCTGACAAATTTAGATTTCTACTGGTATTGTTTATCTGCAGGCATAGGTCTCCTCAGGCTTGATACTGGGCCTGAGAGTAATTTACCTCCTGCAGAGTTTAACATGGTTATACCCTGATATTTAGTAGGGCTACCGATGAATCGATGACAATAGTCTGTCCCTACAAGGAGACCGAAGTCGTTGAGGTGATCAGACTTAATATTATCTGCCAATTTTATTCCTCTATTTCTCAGGAATTTGGCTGTTGCTCGCAGACCTTGAACTTGTAGGTCTACTGGTATTTTGTCCACCACAATGGCTTGTACTCGACAGATGTACCTGCCTAAACGTACTGATGGTTGTACCACCTGGTAGACTTGAGGTCCTGCATCTGTTACAAACCCTGAGATGTTGAATGACATCTGGGCTACAGGCCTTAATTGTAATTCATCTGCCAACTTTTTAGTGATATATGTTCTCTGGGATCCTTGGTCAAACAACCCACGGGTATGGACCTTGGCCCTCTTATTCAGGATGGTAATTTGGGCAGTAGGCAAAGTCGTATTACCTTTAGACTTTGCCGATTGGACACTCTTTGTTTGTTGCACCTTGCAGTACTGTACTGTGGTGGGAATGCTATCTTCCACCTTGGGTCTTGAATACGTTGTTTTGGTGTCTCTGCACAATGCTGCATGGTGCTGACCTTTGTTACACCTATTACAGGTGTGTAATTGGGTATCACAGTCCTTGATGTTATGTTTCCTGAGGCACCTCGTGCAATGTTGCAAATCTTTGAGTCGCTCAACACGGGCGTCACTATCAGGAAAATTAGAGCAGTGGTACATTGAATGTTTCTCATTGCAGAACAAACATGTTCCATAGCTTCCTGTACCCTTTGGTGTCATGTTCTTGGGTGACACAGTAACTATAGGCTTGGAGGGTCCCACTGCATATACGCCCACACTGCCACTGTTCCACTTTGGTGTTGAATTATATTGTCTAGATTGATTTGGAGTACCTTTGGTACTCTGTGGTTTACTATTATTGGTTTCTGAGGGTTTACTTGGTGGTTTTAATTTGTCATGTGTTCGTAATTGATGAACTACTGACTTTAAACCTTCAGATATTTCATTCATGGATAAGATGCTTTTATTGTAATGAGCACTCATTTGTCTCAATATGTCCCTAGGTATTTTCTCCTGGACAATTATTTTCAAGACCCACTCAGCCCCGTTTGTATCTGCTGTCAGGCTGAGGGCATTGATCAATGATTCTACCTCCAGCTTGAAGACTTGGAGTGAATCAGCTGAAGCCTCCGGTGGGGGTAAATGCAACAGCTCATGAACTAAATGTGATGTTCTTACTTCTGGATCAGCATAATTATCCTTGAGGAGTTTTACTGCCAGATCATAGCCGTCATTAGTTAATCTCAGATGGGATACTACTGTTTTAGCCTCACCTGATAATTGGCCTTGCAAATAAGAGAATTTACTACTCTTTGGTAAAGATTGTTTTGAGTCTACAAGGTCAACGAATTTGTTCCAAAATTCGTCCCAATCTTCCTCATCTTTTCCTGAGAAAGTGGGTAAATTAATTGGAGGGAGTCGAGCTTCTGCTTGACTCGTATTAGATGCAACTGTTGTTGTTGTTGCTGTTGCCTTGTTCTGGGCAATTAATTTGACATAAGGCTGTAACGTGGCCTGAGTGTGATCTTCATAATTCGCAAGATCAACCATAATGTCGTCTATTTCTGTTTCTGATAAATTGGTGTTGGCAAGTTCAGCCACATATGTTGCTATTTGACATTTGATTTGCTCAAATTTACCTGCAGCTGCTTGATAATAGCTTTCCAGGTCAGCATAATCAACTATTGATTGTTGTGACAAATCTTCACATTTCTTGATCTGTCTTGTTAAGTGGCCTTTAAGACCTGCAAGGGTTCTTTTCATTCTCCCTGCATTATCCATACTGGCTCGTTGGTGAAGCCTTGTGGGGCTTGTACTTGGGCTGCTCATAATACTGAACAAACACTAATGGTAGCCTAGGGTAAATTCTGAACTCACTAGGCAATAATCCTACCTCTACTAGAGGTTAGCACTTAAAATTAATACACATTATATATATACAATCATCCACACTAATGATTTGAGTGATAAACCAGTGTCACTGGAAGTACCTTTAGGTTAGCTCTTCTATATCACCCTAGGATGGTAGAGACACTAATTAATCACTCAAAGGTGTAATGATCATAAGTAAATTATTATATATACAACTCAATTCGAGTTGATAATAATTACACCCAAAATAGGGTCTGCACCATTCATTAATGGTGCTAAGTTGTTGAATATAGTACAACTGACTATGGTAATAATGGGACTAGGATGAACGATAATAGTTCAACTAGTCAATGGTAATATCCTACCCTGTTGTGGGTTGGCAATTAGTAAATATTATACTGTGATCACTAGTGCAATTTATATTAAATAATTCTCTATTTGGAGAAATAATATACACAATTATTGATAATAGCCTCTTAATTAGCCTCTATGAAACTTCTAATATTATCAAGAAGTATTAAATATTATTAGTGACCTCGCGAAATAAACTCCACAAAATTCGTAGATAATCTCTCGCGAAATGTAACACCACGAAATCCGTGAACAATCTCGCAAAGACACAGTCACTAATTTGGCTGGTTTCTATATTAGCGCTGTCATTTCACGAAATAACACGCCACCAAATATCTGTGGGTGTGCATGAAACCGCTGATGAGGCAGATCTGAACTGAGGGAGGCTCCTGAGCTCCCTCGAGGCTACGCTTCCGTCTTTGACTGGCTGGCCTTTGTTTAAATAACACTGCACTAGTATATTTAATGAATCCACTGGTTAACTGGTTCATCCGGTACTAAGATGACCAAATGTGGGTTCAAAGGATCAAATAATCCGTCATCCGGTTCGAAGATGACCAAATAATGTGGGAACCGACCTGTGAGATTTATATGAATTTATATTTACGTTAATTTATATACTTCGATAGCAATTTGTATAATGATAAGTGGACTGTATTTCTGCAATAATCTCATAATCTCACAAATCGATCCTCTACACATTAGGGGGGGGTTTAATAGTTTATATATATATGCAGCCAATCAAACTACAAAATTAACTACATACATTGAAGAGGTTCCTTATCTTATAGTACAGCAGGTTAGTCCACCAGGTATAACTAGGGTGTAGACACCTAATTATCCTCTTTGAGGTAGCTTCCATATCACCCAGTAACTGGTGCACAAATCTTGCATCCTCGTCTTGACCTGTCAAAAGTGCGCTAGCTGTGAAGCCAGAATCCTATATATGACAAGTATATCAGAGAAAACAGTACATGGAACATGAAGACCTGGCTTAATTACCTTTAGTTTGAGGCTTCCATGTGATCTAACCGGGTCACCCTATATCCTGACATTAATGGCCATAAATGAATGATAAACGGGTTTCGGATAGACTTAACTTGAATTGTAGACATCGTGTTGGAGATGGTACCTTTGGTTTCCATAACACTACGTCCAAGTAAATTTAACAGGAGCCGAATTTGCTCCCGTGTGAGCCTCTGGTCTCAATAAACAACAATGGCTGCATCTAACACTCCATTCTATTGACGTCTGGCCAACATTGTCCAGATATGATAGGAGCCAAATTTACTCCACACGTCTCGGAGGTGACACAACAATGGCTGCCCTCCTTCCTCACTCACTGACGCCTGGCCTACTTGTCCAGATGTCAGAAAGTGATAGAAGGGTCACATTTACTCTAATTTAATATTGATAATTAAGTTAATTTATATAAGATGTTTTTATGATGGTAAAGTCCAAAGACTAATGTATTTAAGAATAATTCCCACCATAATAGGTGGTGAATTATAATAGTATGTGGTGATGCTATCCCGTTTTCTTTAGATGGTAATTCCACTACAAGTTACATTTTCTATGGGTAACTTGTTGGTAATACAGCAGCAATTATCTGTCTGTATGATATTATTATTAAATGGTGTCGGATTTTCCGACACATGGTATACAAGTTAAGGACACTGGCCTGTAGTTCAGTGCCTCATGTCTGTCACCCTTTTTGTATATTGGGACTACATTAGCAGTCTTCCATATTTCTGGGAGGTCTGCCGTTTCCAGTGACCTACTATACACTATGGTGAGTGGCAAGCAAAGTGCTCATGCACACTCTTTCAACACCCATGGTGAGATTCCATCTGGCCCAACAGCTTTTATCACGTCCAGCTCCAATAGGTGCTTCTTGACCTCATCTCTTGTAATTTCGAACCTTTCCAAGGTCGCCTGGTTTGCTGCCACCTCTCCTAGCGCCGTGACATCTCCCTGTTCTATTGTAAAGACCTCCTGGAACCTTTTGTTGAGTTCTTTACACACCTCTTTGTCATTCTCTGTGTACCTGTCCTCACCCATTCTAAGTTTCATCACCTGTTCCTTCACTGTTGTCTTCCTCCTGATGTGACTATGTAGTAGCTTTGGTTCGGTCTTGACTTTATTAGCTATATCATTTTCATAACTTTTCTCAGCTGCTCTTCTCACACTGACATACTCGTTCCTGGTTCTCTGGTATCTCTCTCTACTTTCTGGTGTTCTGTTATTACGGAAGTTCGTCCATGACCTTTTGTTCAGCTCCTTTGCGTTCATCCATTCCATATTAAACCACGGATTCTTCTTTTGCTTCTCTGTTTTTTCCTGTCCGGCTGGGACAAACCTGCTTACAGCCTCCTAACACTTTTGGGTGACATAGTCCATCATGTCTTGTACGGACTTGGTTCTGAGTTCTGTGTCCCAATGTATATCCCTTAGGAATTTATTCATCTCCTCATAGTTTCCCTTTCGGTACGCCAGCCCTTTGTTTCCCAGTTCTTTTTGGGGGGTGATAATTCCTAGCTCAACTAGGTACTCAAAGTTCAATACACTATGATCACTCATTCCCAAGGGGGCTTTCAACTTAACTTCCCTTATATCCGACTCATTTAGGGTAAATATCAGATCAGGCAAGGCTGGTTCATTCTCTCCTCTCATTCTTGTCGGTCCCTTGACATGTTGATTTTGAAAATTTCTTGTTGCCACATCCAGCAGCTAAGCTCTCCATGTATCTGGTCCTCCATGTGGGTCTCTGTGTCCCCAATCTATCTTCCCATGGTTGAAGTCTTTCATGATTAGTAGTATGGATCCGGTCCTGCTAGCCACAGAAGCTGCTCTCTCCATTATATTGTTGGTGGCCAAGTTGTTTTAAATCATATTCCTGTCTGGTTCTTCTGTCGTTCGGTGGGGGGTTATATATGACTACTACAATAATTTTCTGAAGGAGAGAAGAGAGTCAGTTTCAGGGTGATGTACTCGAACATAGATGGGATTACAAGCAAGGCAAGTGAACTACTGGAAAGAGGACAAGAAGTGATCCACAGATGTAATCATACTCACAGAACCAAAACTCTCAGGAATCATGACGAATGCGGTGTTTCCCCAGGATTACACTGAAATAAGGAAAGAGAGGGAAGGAAGGGGAGGAGGCAGAGTGGCCCTACTAATGAGAAAGGAGTTTAGTTTCAAGGCGATGGTTTTCCAGGGATGCGAGGGATTCAGAGAGTATATAACAGGCACCATGACAATGGGAGGACCAAGAGTAGTAGTAGCAGTGATATATAATCTCCCACCAAATGACAAAATGACATGTCAGAGTATGACAAGAACAACATGCCAGTTAGCACTATAATTGAGAGGGCAGCCTCTGTTACCTGTAGAAATAGATCGTATCTGCTCATCATGAGGGAATTCAATCACGGAAGGATAGAGTGGGTAGAACAAGGAACCGCATGGAGGTGAGGATACATGGAGAGCCAAACTATTGGAGGTGGCGATAAGAAACCTTTTAAGCTAGCATGTCAAGAATAAGAGGAAACGATGAACCAGCGAGACTCGACCTAGTCTTCACTCTGAACGACTCCAACATAAGAAAAATCGGTTTCGAGGCCCTGGTAGGAATGAGCGACCAAAGTGTACTGACCTTTCAGTATCTGGCTGAAGAAGGGTTATTGAACTCGAGGAGGGAAACTGGAACTGAAAACAAAAGGCTGGTATTCCGAAAGAAAAACTATGAGGAGATCAGAACAATCATAACAGATATAATTTATTTATTTATTTATTTATTTATTTATTTATTTATGCATATACAAGAATGTACATAAGGAATGTGAGGATACAAATATGGTAATTACAGTCTTGTAAAGCCACTAGCACGCGCAGCGTTTCGGCCAGGTCCTTAATCTAAGAAAATTTTAAGGAGGTAAATACTTGCAAAATTTATAGACAAAAAAATGATAACAGATTACATGAAATGAAAAAAAAAAGATGAGAGAACATTGTAGGTACATTATATTAAAGCACATAGGTAGCTAAGATTGATTGCAATGACAGCTTGAATGGTAGTTGACAAAAAATTGGTAGGCACAATACAGCAGAAACAATATAAGATTGATTGCAATGACAGCTTGAATGGTAGTTGACAAAAATTGGAAGTCACAATACAGCATATGGCTAGCACATAAAGTTACATAATATGGCTAGCACATATGGCTAGCATATAAAGCACACAATTTATAGACAAAAAAAAAATAACAGATTACATGAAATGAAAAAAAAAGATGAGAGAAAATTGTAGGTACAGTATATTAAAGCACATAGGTAGCTAAGATTGATTGCAATGACAGCTTGAATGGTAGTTGACAAAAAATTGGTAGGCACAATACAGCAGAAACAATATAAGATTGATTGCAATGACAGCTTGAATGGTAGTTGACAAAAAATTGGTAGGCACAATACAGCATATGGCTAGCACATAAAAGAAGACAGCAATGAACACAATGATAAGGTTGTTTGATATTACATAAAAATTAGGAGATTGGGTAACACTAGGTACAGAGCAAATTTAAAGCTCAGTGTAGGAAACTAAGAAGATGAAGTTAGGTACTTTTTGGTTTTGCTTTTAAATAAGGCAAAAGTTTTACAGTTTTTCAATTCACTAGGGAGTGAGTTCCACAGACTAGGTCCCTTAATTTGCATAGAGTGTTTACACAGATTAAGTTTGACCCTGGGGATATCAAAGAGATATTTATTTCTGGTGTGGTGATAATGGGTCCTATTACATCTGTCCAGCGAGAGTTTCAGAGCATGGTTTGCATTTAAGAACAGGGTTGTGTAAATGTAGTTGACACAAGAGAATGTGTGGAGGGAGTTAATATTTAGCAAGTTTAGGGATTTAAACAAGGGAGCTGATTTCAGTGTTGTCTGAAAGCAGAGTTAGTTATTATTCTGATAGCAGATTTTTGCTGTGTGATGATGGGCTTAAGGTGGTTTGCAGTGGTAGACCCCCATGCACAGATACCATAATTAAGATAGGGGTAGATTAGTGCATAATATAGTGAGAGGAGAGCAGAGTTAGGAACATAATATCTGATTTTGGAGAGTATACCAACTGTCTTAGAGACTTTCTTAGTTATGTGTTGAATGTGGGTGCTTAAGTTGAGTCTCTTGTCTAGGAATATGCCAAGAAACTTGCCATCATCTTTATTACTGATGTTAATGTTTTATTACTGATGTTAATAACATGGGAAACAGAGCTTAGGGGAAAGACGGCCCAAGACATGATGGATTACGTTACGCAGGAGTGTAAGGGGGCAGCCGACAAGTTTGTCCCGGTCCAAAAGGAAAACAACGTAATGTACATGAGAAACTTATGGTCTAATCAGAGATGTAGGCTAGCTAAGCAGCAAAGTAAATGGGCGTGGAGTAACTATAAGAATAACAGGGTACTTGAGAGCAGAGAAAGATAACAGAGTGCCAGGAATGAATATGTCACATTGAGAAGAGAGGCAAAAGGGCAATACAAAAATGACATTGCAAGCAAGACAAAGACTCAACCTAAATTGCTGCACAGCCATATCAGGAGAAAAAGCAACAGTAAAGGATCAGGTAATAAAATTGAGGATAGGGGCAGACAGATTCACTACCACGGTAAGGAAGTGTGCGAGGAACTGAATAATAAATTCCAGGAGATCTTCACAGTAGAGCAAGGAGAAGTTCCAGAGATAAGAGAAGGAATAGTTAACCAGGAACCCCTCGAAGTGTTTGAGATTACCAGTGGGGATGTAAGGAATCTTTTACTAGATTTGGATGCGACAAAAGCTATAGGCCCAGATGGAATCTCCCCTTGGATACTAAAGGAAGGAGCACAAGCACAGTGCCTGCCACTCTCCACAGTGTATAACAAACCCTTGGTAACAGGGGAACTACCAAAAATTTGGAAGATGGCTAATGTAGTCCGTATATATAAGAAGGGGGATAGACATGAGGCACTAAACTACAGGTCAGTGTCCCTAACTTGCATACCATGCAAGATGATGAAGAAGATTGTGCGAAAAAAGTTAGTGAAACATCTGGAGCGAAAGAACTTAGTAACACAACATGAACATGGGTTCAGGGATGGCAAGTCCTGCCTCACAGGATTAATTTAAATCTACGATCACGCAACCAAAATCTGGCAAGAAAGAGAAGGGTGGGCAGACTGCATATTTTTGGATTGCCAGAAAGCCTTTGACACAGTACCACAAAAGAGGCAAGTGAAAAAGCTGGAGAGGCAGGCAGGAGTGTAAAGGAAGGTACTCCATTGGATAAGGGAGTACCTAAGCAACATAAGACACTGTGAAGGGGTGAGATCTCAGATTGGCGAGGCGTCACCAGTGGAATCCCTCAAAGTTCAGTCCTTGGACTTATACTGTTTCTGATATATGTATATGATCTTTCAGATGGTATAGAATCGTTCCTTTCATTGTTTGCTGATGATGCAAAAATTATAAGGATGATTAAAACGGAGGAAGATAGTAGGAGGCAACAAGATTACCTAGAGAGACTGAATGAATGGTCCAACAAATTGCTACTGAAGTTCAACCCGAGTTAATGTAAGGTAATTAAACTAGGCGGTGGGAACAGGAGGCCAGACACAGGGTATTGAATAGGAAATGACGTACTTCTTGAAACGGACAGAGGGAAAGATCTAGGAGATGATATCTCAACAAACTTGTCCTCTGAAGCCCATATAAAAAGAATTACATCTGCGGCATATGCGAGGCTGGCTAACATCAGAACATCCTTCAGGAACCAGAGTAGGGAATCTTTGAGAACCATGCATGCCACATCATGCATACCATGCATACCAACCCTGGAGTATGCAACTATGTAGGAACTCACAGGGGCCTTGGGGCTGAATGGACAGCGCTTGGGACTCGTAATCCCAGGGTGCAGGTTCGATCCCGGCCGTCGGTGAAAATAGAGGGGCAGAGTTTCTTTCACCCTGAAATCCCAGTTACCTAGCAGTAAATAGGTACCTGGGAGTCAGACAGCTGTTACGGGCTGCTTCCTATGTGTGTGTGTGTGTGTGTGTGTGTGTGTGTGTGTGTGTGTGTGTGTGTGTGTGTGTGTGTGTGTGTGTGTGTGTTGTAGAAGAGAAAAAATTAGTAGTTAGTAACAGTTGATTGACTGACAGTTGAGAGGCGGGCCGGAAAAGCAGAGCTCAACCCCCGCAAGTACAACTAAGTTAATGCAACTAGGTGAATACACACACACAGATCAAACACACACACACACACAGACCAAACACACAGACCAAACACACACACACACAGACCAAACACACACACACAGACCAAACACACACACACAGACCAAACACACACACACACAGACCAAACACACACACAGACCAAACATACACACAGACCAAACATACACACAGACCAAACATACACACAGACCAAACACACACACACAGACCCAACACACACAGACCAAACACACACACAGACCAAACACACACACAGACCAAACACACACACACAGACCAAACACACACACACACGAAACATACACACAGACCAAACATACACACAGACCAAACACACACACAGACCAAACACACACAGACCAAACACACACACAGACCAAACACACACAAAGACCAAACACACACACAGATCAAGCACACACACAGACCAAACACACACACAGGCCAAACACACACAGACCAAACATACACACAGACCAAACACACACACACAGACCAAACATACACACAGACCAAACACACACACACAGACCAAACATACACACAGACCAAACACACACACACAGACCAAACACACACACACAGACCAAACACACACACACAGACCAAACACACACACACAGACCAAACACACACACGCAGACCAAACACACACACACAGACCAAACATACACACAGACCAAACACACACACACAGACCAAACACACACACACACACACAGACCAAACATACACACACACAGACCAAACACACACACACAGACCAAACACACACACACACACAGACCAAACACACACACAGACCAAACATACACACAGACCAAACATACACACAGACCAAACACACACTCAGACCAAACACACACAGACCAAACACACACAGACCAAACACACACACAGACCAAACACACACACAGACCAAACACACACAGACCAAACACACACACAGACCAAACACACACACACACACAGACCAAACACACACACAGACCAAACATACACACAGACCAAACACACACACAGACCAAACACACACAGACCAAACACACACACAGACCAAACACAAACACACACAGACCAAACACACACACAGACCAAACATACACACAGACCAAACACACACACAGACCAAACACACACAGACCAAACACACACACAGACCAAACACACACACAAACCAAACACACACACAGACCAAACACACACAGACCAAACACACACACAGACCAAACACACACACAGACCAAACACACACAGACCAAACACACACACAGACCAAACACATACACACACAGACCAAACACACACACACACACACAGACCAGACACAAACACACACAAAGACCAAACAAACACACAGACCAAACACACACACAGGCCAAACACACACACAGACCAAACACACACACAGACCAAACACACACAGACCAAACACACACACAGACCAAACACACACACAAACCAAACACACACACACACAGACCAAAACAAGAAACTAAAACACACAGACCAAAACACACACAGACGAAAACACACAGACCAAAACACGTTGTTGCTAAGAACGGTGTAGGGTGGGTGGACATGTGCAGTTCGCTCATCTAAATGTCTTCATAATTTGGGATATCAGAGGGATACAAAGGAAATTCGTTGCGTAGTGATATTATGAAGTGAAACGCACTGTTTAGAAAATAGCAGTTTCACAGATTGTGTCCGATAGAACAAATTAGTCATGATCACTGTACGTCATCAGTTCCACGACAGATTCGTTGCCGCCATCACTCGGTCACAGAGTACGTAACTAGATGTGATAGTGAAGATTAAAGCAAATAGTGAAAAGAATAGTGAAGAAGATAGGCAAAACGTGTAGCGTTAGAGCTGTACCGGGCTAAGGGGAACAAGAGGCCGATTACTGGTGATATATAGCAGGAATTTGGAGTGATCTATGCCTGGCAGCGGTGTGAACATCAACGGGCTCACAGGGACGTAAACAAGACATAAACAATGCTTCTTAACACCTAGTTGTACTTTGGGATGTTGACTTGGTGGTAAGTGCCTCTCAATTAGTCAGTCAATCATGCCGTGTACAGTGTTCTTGCAATATATTATTTAGGGTGGATATAAGTGAAAATATGGAAACGAACCTCAGAAGAATGTCGGGAAACCGACACACACAAACACACACACACATATAACACAGTCTCCCTTAGTCTATAATCCCTTCAGGATGGAAAATGGGAGACTCCGTGATGTCATCGACTCCGTGACGTCATGGATGTCATCGATATTTACATTATGAAACATTGTTAATAGACTAGTTTAGTATCTAGAGTAAACAAAAAAGTAATCAATAAGACTGAATATAATTATTAACATTAAATTGTAGCTAGGTTCCCTTGTTAATGTAAAATTACTTTGAGAGAGGAACCAGCATGAGGGCGTTGCCCGACTGGGAGGAAGGCTCCCGCTTCATAACAACAAAGGACAGCCCCACACTGTATTTGGCTCTAGAGCTGGTGTAAACAACTAGACACCCCAATTACGTGTCAACAACCAGCAACACAGCCTAACAACCATCAAAACAACGACCGTATCCGTCTTACCAAGTATTGTATATCAATTTTGTGCACATTTTGATTCAATGGGTAAAGGCGGTCACGATGTAGGAATAAACCAAACCACAATGTACGTGTACCCCAGATTACACTCTCCTATTTCATGCCATATTTGTAATTGATATGTTTAGAGAACTTTGATTAATTCCTTGCATTCCATACAGGTAAATTGTGAGAGGAGCAGCAAGAATCTATGCAGACAGTTGGTTCATACACATTAACTATTGTTTGCAAGCCTTGTCCTTCCCACCAGCCGCCATTACGTGGCACAAGGAGGCATAGGGCCACACCCAATCTGGAGGCTACACCTACATGCCTTACCAGGCCCACACTACTGGCACAGCCTAGCCATTAATATCAGTATTAGTAGTCATAATTAGTAATTATTTACTAGTAGATTAGACCACCATATGTGGTATATTATAATTATAAAAGGTAAACAATTGGTAGTTTAAGAAGGAGCCATAACAAAGTGGTTTAGGCTACCAATTGCCCCCCCCCATTAGTGTGTAAGAAGATTTCAGGCAGTTTACAAGTATATACAGTCCACTCAATTAATTCTTACTTACTAAGAAAAATAAATAAGACATAACTTTATCTTATTAAAGTCAATTTAAAAAAGGAGAGATTAGCTGCCTGGAGTTTCCCCACATTATATTGGTCCTTTGAACCTAGATATTATACATACATATAGTGCAATATTACCTACACACATTATAGCAGGAAGACACTGCTATATTTTTGCATTTTTCTAGCCTAACTTTTCAATCTCATAGCAAACAGAACTTACAACAAGCACTATTATTGTTCTGGCAGTACCAAAGGAACAATTGTGCTTTTTTCATTTCATTACAAGAGGTTGATAAGAGGCTACTTTACTTATAAGTTACTTATAAATGTTTTTAGTAATTATTGCATTATTACTGCCATTACTGTAACAATTACTGCATGCCACATTATTTACAACTAATTCTTGCACAAGGGTAGGACATTTTAGACTGGTGTTGTACAGCCACCTAGTCTAATTTATTGTGCTAACCTGGTGTAAGGGTAAGAATTTTACACTTGTCTAGAGTTGAACACATATTACAACCTAGCAAGTACATATTTTTATGCAGTATTTAAGACAACCCGAGTTGTGTTGTCAATATGATATCAATATAACTATAAGTATAATTTAACTATAATCATTTCACCTTTGAGTGTTAACCTGTGTCTCTGTACCAACCAAGAGTGATAATGAAGGGCTAACTTGCGGATACCAGCATTGATACAGGTCTACCACTCAAATTATTGTGTGTATGATTATACAGTGTATATTTAAATAAATGATAAGTAGCTCTAGTTCGGAAACTAGTGGCTTTACTAATACAAGTGCCATAAATAGTCCTGACACTAGTCCTACACGACTAACAAGTACTTCCAAGATGTCTACTGTCACAAATGTCCACATAACCCTCACAGGATTGAGGGGACATTTATCACGGCAGATTAGCACATGTGAAGTCATGAGTAAACAAACTCCAGTTAACTATGCAGCACTGGAAAACTATCTTAGGCTTACACGGAACAAATATGACCGTGTGTTGCAACAAATGAAAGAATATCAAGATTTACTTCAGAATACCAGTGTTGATGGAGATACAATGAAAGATGTACTACAAGAACATTCCAATTATGAAGATGCAATGTTTACACAGTTGCAACACTTTGATGATATCATACATGCCCATAAAGCCAATATATATATTGCAACCACAACTTCCCAGAACCAGACAGCACCAGAAGTCAAATTGCCATTACTTAGCCTCCCAACTTTTTCTGGAACAGAAGACGAGAGTTGGGACGGTTTCTGGAGCAAATTTGTCGATTCTGTGGATTCTAATGCTAATGTGCCAAAAACGACAAAGTTTACATACTTACAGAGTGTCTTGAAGGATGAAGCGTATCAGGTAGTCTGTAATCTGAATCACACAGATGATGATTATGACAATGCAGTACAACTCCTGAAAGATAATTACGCTAAACCTGAAAGGACCATCAGAATTCTAACACAGAAACTGTTAGACATTAAACCTCCAAATAATACTGCAGTCTCACTCCAAGCCTTCAGATTGGAGCTTGAGTCCATGCTCAAGGCACTTAAAAATAAAGTTAACTTGGATGAGTCAGACTGGATAATACAAGTCCATATGACACGAAAATTACCCAGGGACATACTGGATAAGTTGTTTGTATTAGTAGGTAAGTCATCCTTGACTGTAAAGGAGATTACAAAGGGTTTACAAACCATCATAGAATGAGAAAGAGTTAATCCAGAAGAAAAAGTGACATCTAAACCTTCGTCTACTACTAATAGTAAACAACAGAGTACAAACAGTACTCCAAACAAAGCTAAAACAACTTCCCCCTCCACAAAGTGGAATCAGGGCAGTGTAGGAACATAAGCAGTTGGTCCCTCCAAACCTACAGTTAACGAGTCACCCAAAACGGTGACTCCTCAAGACAGTGTTAACGTCTGGAGACCATGTGTGTTTTGTGAGCAATCACATTCCATGTACAATTGCAGACGCTACCCTGATCGTGCAACACGCATAAAACGACTCAAGGAGTTACATAGATGTAGCAAGTGTATAACGGAACATCATCCCGACAATTGCACAACTTCAATGCGCACCTGCAATAAGTGCCATAAGGGTCAACACCATACTGCACTTTGTGGGGACACAAGTACAAAGTCTCCCAAACCACAGGAGGAGGAAGGAGCTACCGCATCAGTACAGCTTTGTACTGTGATACCTGACATAAGTGTCTTCATCACAAGGTCTAACCATAAATCAGCTCTACCTACTGCACGATTGATCATTAGAAATGGAAAGAATAAGGCCACCGTACGTGGATTATTTGATCAAGGGTCCCAACTGACCTATATATCCAAGGAGTTGGTAGATAAACTGAAACTTACACCTGTAGAGGAGACACGGATAAACATAGTAGGATTCCTGACTAACTCAGGAGCCCGAGCTTACAGGGTAGTACGACCCAAAGTACGATTAGGAGGTTATGTACGAAAAGTACCAGCACTGGTAGTAGATAGATTCCCAACAGACCTGTATATAGAAGGTCTAGGAACAACAGCCAAATTCCTGGAAGAAAAGGGAATTCCTTTGGCTGATAACATTACATCGGACAACCTTTCCAATATTGGAATCCTTATGGGATCAGATGTCTACCATAAGTTTATCATAGGAAAGGAAGATTACTACGGTATGAACGTGTTACCATCTGCAGGTGGCTATTTACTAACAGGCCCAGTATTACGGCTAAAACAACCCGCACCTGTAGATCACCAACATGCCAACACAGTAATGGTTGCATGACTAGGAGAACAGTCTCCACTGCAACTCAGAGACATATCCGAGGATGAGCTTGATCCCTCAGTATATAAGTTATGGGACCTGGCAACTCTCAGCATTGTCCCTGAATAACCTAGCCCAGATGATGACTGGACTTACAAACAATACCTAGACTCAGTTATCTACAGAGATAATCAGTACTGGGTCAGGTTACCATGGAAGCTGAATCACCCTCAGCTACCCATCAACTACTTTATGGCACAAAATCAATTAAGATCACAGGTGTTACGCTTACAAAGACAACCTGAGAACTTGAAGTTGTACCATGAAATAATACAGAAGCAGCTCGAGGACAAATTTATCGAAGTTGTAACAAATGATAACCCAAAGGAAGGACATTATCTGCCACACCACCATGTTCAGAAGAATTCTGCTACTACCCCACTACGGATAGTATTTAATTGCAGTGCTAAGATGGGACAGAATAGTGTTTCGTTAAATGACTGCCTTCAAACAAGCCCTAGCCTAACACAAAGGCTTTATGACGTGCTGTTAAAGTTTCGTATAGGGACTTATGCATATACGGCCGACATTAGCAAGGCATTCCTTAGGGTAGGTCTTCAAGAAGAAGACCGGAACTACACAACGTTCCTATGGATTAAGGATCCTAACGATCCAAACAGTGAAATAATCACTTTTCGGTTTGCGTCTGTTTTGTTCGGGGCCACGTCAAGCTCATTTCTGCTTCAAGCTACCTTGGATACGCACTTGAAGAAGTCCAATAGCCCAAACAAGACAGAAATTAGCGGAAACCTGTATGTGGATAATTTTCAAGGAACAACCAACAGTGAAAGTAAGCTGTTGGACATATACCATGAGGCCAATCGAGAATTAATGGGAGCCAATATGCCTCTCCAGTCTTGGGTCTCTAACAATGACAAATTAAAACAACTGATCGCAACTGAATTTCCCGACTACCAAGTACCCGAGATGACAAAGGTACTAGGTGTCCAATGGAACAGGACAAACGATCAGTTGACAATCAAGTCAGTGGAGACAGATACCACTAACTTAACAATGAGGAAATTGCTATCACAAGTCAGCAAACCCTTCGACCCATTAGGCTTATTAAGTCCAATACTAATTAATGGGAAGATGATAATACAGGAATGTTGGCAACAAAAGATAGGCTGGGATGATCTTCTAACACCTGCCCTACAAGAAAAATGGCAAGGGTTAGTGAAAGATTTAAGTATCCTAGAGTCTGTCAAGTTCCTTAGGAACACAGTAGTAAATGAAAAGGAACGAATTAAGCTACATGTATTTTGTGATACCTCAGGAAAGGCTTATGGTACAGTAGCTTACCTGGTCTCAAGTGGGCAAGCCAGTTTGCTCACATCAAAGGCCAGAGTGGCACCTTTAAAGAAAAGATCACTGCCACAACTGGAATTAACAGCCTTACTGCTAGGTGTAAGATTGGCTCATTATCTGATCAAGGCCTTAAGCCACATCCACTTTAAAGAAACAGTAGTATGGTCAGATAATGAGGCAGTGCTACAGTGGGTTAAAAACAACAACAGTAAGAATCCTTACGTGAGTAACCGCGTTAAGGAAATACGAGAGTTGTCAGCAGGGTATAAACAAAGATATGTACCTACTAAAGAGAATCCAGCTGACTATCTCTCCCGAGGCCTGACTTTACGGCAATTAACAAAGGCAGAGATGTGGTTCAATGGACCTCAGTGGCTAATCAGCGACCAGTGGCCTGAACAAAAGCCACAAGTCATTGTGACCAATGTCACTGTTCCCACTGAGAACCTGGAACTACCTCGGACTTTGGTAATTGATCCTGCTCGGTACTCTGAACTGAACAAACTTGTAGGTGTCACCCAAGTAGTGTTTGATTTTCTAAAGAAAATAGGAATCAAGCATAAATTCCCTAGTGCCTTAAGGTACTGGGTCAAAAGAGCTCTGACCGACACATTCGGGACAGAAATTGACAATGTTCCTAAGAAGCTACAACATGATCTGGGTCTCTGGTTAGACACTGACAATTATAACTTGATAAGATGCGGAGGACGCTTACAACATGCTGACATAGATCTGAAAGCAAAAAATCCAATATTGCTCCCTCGTCACCACATAGTAAGCAAACTAATTGTGTTACATATACACAAATACTGCACTCTTACTGCACTCTACATGGTGGGGTATTAGATACTCTCACGGACTTAAGACAACAGTACTGGCTACCCCAAGGTAGACAGACAGTAAAATCCATTATCAAATCCTGTGTTGTATGCCGGAGATACGATGCCAGAGTGTGTCCATATCCTGGCCCTCCTCCACTTCCGAAGGAACGAGTCGTACATATTCGTCCCTTTGAGACAACAGGAGTAGATTTCACAGGAGCACTAACACTGACAGGCACTAAAGACAAGAAACCAGTAAAGGCATATATCTGTCTTTTTACTTGTGCCACAACAAGGGCAGTCCATTTAGAAGTGACTCCCGATATGAGTGCCGAAGCATTCTTACAGGCTTTCTGCAGATTTGCTTCACGTAGATCTTGTCCTAAGTTAATGATTTCAGACAATGGGTCCAACTTGGTGGCAGGAGAAGCATGCCTGAGGAAAATCTGGACCAACCCGTTCTCGCAAATTCGTAAAGTCAATATTGACTTATTAAATAAGTGTATAGGTGACATACTAAACATAATAGATACCCTTAAAAAGCTTCATAGAAAACACCGACCTTACCTAACCTTGTTAGTATCTTAAGATAAGCATCTTATAGCTTCGTAATTACAATTGTTACTTAACCTATTATAGGTATAGGTTAAGTAATAATTGTAATTACTAAGCAATAAGATGCTTATCTTAAGATACTAAAAAGGTTAGGTAAGGTCGGTGTTTTCTATGAAGCTTTTTAAGGGTATCTATTATGTTTAGTATATCACCTATGCACGTAGTTAATAAGTCAATATTGACTTAACGAATTTGCGAGAACGGGTTGTCTGGACACACCCAAAGGTACGCACAGCCCTAACTCAACGGCAGTGCTATTGGAAATTCATACCTCCCAGAGCACCATGGCACGGAGGCTTCTATGAACGCATGGTTGGTACGGTGAAACGGTCTCTACGGAAAACCCTACACCGCCAAAAGATTGACCTACAGGAGCTTCAAACAGTAATCATAGAGAGAGAAGCACGAGTTAACAACCGACCACTTACCTACCTCTCTGATGATGTTTTGCAGCGTGAACCATTAAGTCCAGCTCATGTGATGTATGGGAGACCTCTCAAAACACTTGTGTCCCTTATGGACGAGGAACCAAAGGATCCTTCATATGTCAAAGAGAGTGATTTGGTTCAAAATTTCAAACATCTTTCAAGGGTGATAAGTCGGTGGAATGACGTATGGACTCATGAATACCTTACAGCTCTGAGGGAGTATCATTACGGGGCAAACAACCCCTATAACAGAATTAACTTGAACCCTGGTGACATAGTTCTGGTGGATAGTGATGGACCACGCTCAGAGTGGCCTATAGGTCAAATAGTCTCTGTTCATCCAGACAGCCAGGGCATCTTGAGAATAGTGAAAGTAAAATGCAAAGGCAACACTACTCTCAAAACTTTAGAGAAATTAGTACCTTTAGAACTGGCCAGGAAAGAAGATGTGCAACGACTTCCAGCACCCGATACGCCAGTACGGGACATACGTCCCCAACGGACTGCTGCACAACAATGTAAACTCAAATTAAAGCAGCACTATAATTCTGAGGGAGAAGAATCAAGTGATCGCAGTCCTTACCGGGACTTCGACCCGTGTTCTGCCCCCCCAGAATTATGTCGGAAAACCGACACGCACAAACACACACACACATATAACACAGTCTCCCTTAGTCTGTAATCCCTTCAGGATGGAAAATGGGAGACTCCGTGACGTCATGGATGTCATCGATATTTACATTATGAAACATTGTTAATAGACTAGTATCTAGAGTAAACAAAAAAGTAATCAATAAGACTGAATATAATTATTAACATAAAATTGTAGCTAGGTTCCCTTGTTAATGTAAAATTACTTTGAGAGAGGAACCAGCATGAGGGCGTTGCCCGACTGGGAGGAAGGCTCCCGCTTCATAACAACAAAGGACAGCCCCACACTGTATTTGGCTCTAGAGCTGGTGTAAACAACTAGACACCCCAATTACGTGTCAACAACCAGCAACACAGCCTAACAACCATCAAAACAACGACCGTATCCGTCTTACCAAGTATTGTATATCAATTTTGTGCACATTTTGATTCAATGGGTAAAGGCGGTCACGATGTAGGAATAAACCAAACCACAATGTACGTGTACCCCAGATTACACTCTCCTATTTCATGCCATATTTGTAATTGATATGTTTAGAGAACTTTGATTAATTCCTTGCATTCCATACAGGTAAATTGTGAGAGGAGCAGCAAGAATCTATGCAGACAGTTGGTTCATACACATTAACTATTGTTTGCAAGCCTTGTCCTTCCCACCAGCCGCCATTACGTGGCACAAGGAGGCATAGGGCCACACCCAATCTGGAGGCTACACCTACATGCCTTACCAGGCCCACACTACTGGCACAGCCTAGCCATTAATATCAGTATTAGTAGTCATAATTAGTAATTATTTACTAGTAGATTAGACCACCATATGTGGTATATTATAATTATAAAAGGTAAACAATTGGTAGTTTAAGAAGGAGCCATAACAAAGTGGTTTAGGCTACCAATTGCCCCCCCCATTAGTGTGTAAGAAGATTTCAGGCAGTTTACAAGTATATACAGTCCACTCAATTAATTCTTACTTACTAAGAAAAATAAATAAGACATAACTTTATCTTATTAAAGTCAATTTAAAAAAGGAGAGATTAGCTGCCTGGACCTAGATTCAGGAAGCTCTGTGTATTTCTTCGTAAGTGGGTTTGCTACGAAGGTTCCTAAGTGCGCCCTAAGAAGATGCTTAGATGCGATTCAATAAGGTATACTTAGGAAGAAAAATTGTTGGTTCACCTGCGTGCCGATAGAGGTCACTACTGTGTTTCGTTTGGCCAATCAGAGAGCAGCAACATTCTTCATATTGAAGATTTAGCGCTGGCTTATCGCAGCTCTACTGCCTCCTATTTACGTCGAATTTTCTTATAAAATTAGTATATTTCGAAGTAAAACAATGTTTTTTCAACTTCTACAGCCAGCACCGACATTGTAGTAAACAAATATGTTACATTTGTTGTTTACCTACGTAATTCTAAGAGATACTGTGTAGCTGTCCTTGTTGCTCGGAAGATGCGCTGACAATTATTGTATATATTTACTGAATTTACCCAAGGGCCACTAACTATCTAGTGACCTCGAAGAGGACAGAAAGCCGGCGGCTTGTTGAAGGGCCCGCCAATTGTCTTAATTATATTTTTTAGCTGGAATTTGGCATTTACGGCTTCAGCGGGTAGGCGGTTCCATGGGTTTATAGCCTTCTTGGTGGAAAAAAAACATCTGTTTTCAGTCCTACTTGAGAGAACATACTCTCCAACACTATATCTGTGATTGTCCTGTTATCAGTGACTTCATACCAAATGGTATGAGGTATTTTGAGCTCTGTAATTACTTCATACACTCAGGAATATTGGAAGATATTCTTGTGCTGCACCCAGATTTTGCCAGTGGAGGCTAATAGATCAGCATTAAGTATTTTGTTCTCTCCTAATTCCATGTATGACTGGCCATCCTGTGAGGTGAGCTTGTAGCTGGTTTTTAATCTACACTGTGTGGTCCTTTAGACAGAATAGGGAAGCAGCACATTGCTGTGTATACCTAAACATGTTTAAAAATACATTGTTTGAGAGGAGTTTTGTAGAAACTGGTAAGAGTAATTATAATATAATGTTTCCATGATTCAGTGCTTACCTCTTGTGAAAATTGCTTAGAGTTGTTTAGTCAGAGTTGATTTGTTTTTTGTATTGAGGCTGGTATTTTCTAAATTGATTCCATGTACAGTATGTCTAACCATCCTGTGAGATGGGAGTATTAGATAAACTTATAGCTCGTTTTTTATCTACACTGTGTAATAATCCATATAGAATAGGGTAGGAGCACATTGCTGTGTATACCTAATCTTCTTAATAAAAAAAATCAGTAATAAAGATTTTAAATTATAGTTTGTATTATTACAAATACAGTACTGTATTATCCTTATTAAATCATGTTGACCATGGATCATTAAGATCTCATGTTGATATGTAATACAAGTCATATTTCTTTTGAACTGCTAATCCATGCTAATCATTCATTAAATTGTGCATTATGTCTCAATTTTTCACTTCCTTGGATATACTGTACAGTACAAAAAGATAGGAAAAAATAAACCAGTAATATTTCTTTCATTATATTTTTCATTTAAATAACTGCATCAATATTTTTACAGCTGACAGGATTTGTTTTCCCATACAGGTGCATTATTTGTTAAAAAAAATTTGGTTTATTGTTACACACAATGGTGCTACATAGCCTTCCCAGCTTGGTGCCTTCTTTTAATACTTACTGATTAAAAAATAAATAATAAATACATTTTATTCAGGAAAAGTACATACAGTTGATTTACAAACATAATGTTGGATTTATAGGCAGAGCTAGTACATACAATACCTAAAGCCACTAATACTCTAGCATTTCGGGCAAGGTGTGGGGGGAAAAAAACAGACTAAAACTTAATAGTAATCGGGATTAGGTATAAATTGTGTTGAAAGAAGGAATAAAAAATACAAAAAGGGGGTTAACATAGCATAAATCAGCAATTGCACATGTTGGTGAACAGCGTTGTTTAAAAAATAGCAAGACATGGGTTGACATTTAGGAGGTAAGTTAGGTTACATGAAGTTAATTAGGCAGTACTTGGTTTAACTCTTAAACTGGTTGAGAGAGGTACAGCCGTTGACATGATTCGGGAGGTCATTCCACATTCTGGGTCCCTTGATTTGTAGAGCACTTCTAGTTTGGTTACACACAGCCAAATTGAGTAACAGGAAGAGGTCTTGGACACAAATTTGTTCCATGCTAAATGTAGAGGAATCAGCTGAGTATTCCTCAAATAAAATAAGTTGCCTCAGCTTATAAGGTAAATAAAATAAGCATTTCTCAAATAAGTAGCTGCCTCACTGCTACATAGCCTTCCCGGCATGGTGCCTTCTTTTGATAATTACTTGTTCCACACCCAAATTGTATAACAGGAAGAGGTCTTGGACCCCTACTTCCCTCTCTCTTTTTTAATAATCTATATAGTCATAATTATAGCTTTAAGTATTCAATGAATAAAGTTTTTGACATTTTTACCCTTTTCCTTACCTAACATCATTTGTGCAGCATATTTTTATTTTATGTCTCACCCAGATTTAATTTAAAAATAAAACCAAACTAAATAAATTAGAAATGGGTATGTATAGCTAAGGTATACCCTTACTACTAGGTGAACAGGTGCATTTGGTGATAGTAAATGATCCCATCAGGCAGGGCTCATCACCTTCTCTCATATTTCATGTTCACCAGTGTTTATTTACTTAATAACTACTGGTATAATATCTTGCTATTATAAAACTAATTCTACTATCATCAAACACATATTTACTTCAAGTTTCAAGCAGAGAATGCATATATAACTAACACGAAGGATTACTCTCCACTAGATTCACCAGCTATAATGTTTTGGTCATGTTCCAATATCATAAATCGATCCCAGTGTTATGTAGTAGAGAAAAAATGACTTATATCCAGTTTACGTAAAGCTACGAGTGGTCGAAACCACACTTAAATCCCGGAATGAACTTACGAAGATTTTTCCACTTAGGGTAGCTCTTTGAATACGGACGTAGCCGCCACGAAGGCGCTAAGAAGGAATTCGTTCTTAGCTAAGAGGAAAAACCTTCGTAAGTACCTTCCTGAATCCGGCCCCAGGAGTTTCCCCACAAAGACAATTCACTCATTTGGGACTAATGTTTTGGTACCTACATGTGACAGCATTATGCCCTCCACTGGGTAACACCCCCAACCTTCTCTCACCCTCACTCCCTCTTACAATAACACCTCCAACCCACAAAGCCTACCACCCATAGCTTGTATACCATGCAAGGTGATGGAGAAGATTATTATAAAAAACCTAGTGACACATCTGAAGAGAAGGGATTCCATGACAACCCATAAAAATGGGTTTAGGGAAGTTAAATCTTGCCTTACAGGCTAAATAAAATTCTACAATCAGGTGCCAAAGATTAAACAAGAAAGAGATGGATGCACAGACTGCATTTACTTGGACTGTCGGAAAGCCATTGACACAGTACCCCATAAGAGGTTGATGCATAATCTGGAGAAACTGGTACCGTACTCCAGTGGATAAGGGAGTACCTAAGCAATAGGAAGCAAAGAGTTACAGTGAGGGGTGAGACCTCAAATTGGCGTGAAGTCCCAAGTGGAGTCCCACAGGACTCTGTACTCAGACCTATCCTGTTTCTGATATATGTAAATGGTCTCCCTGGGGGTATAAAATGATTCCTCTCAATGTTTGCTGACGATACCAAAATTATGAGGAGGATTTAGACAGAGGAAGACAGCTTGAAGCTTCAAGATGACCTGGACAAGCTGAAGGAATTTTCAAACAAAGGGATTTTAGAATTTAACCCAAGCAACTGCAATGTAATGAAGATAGGTGTAAGGACCAGGACACCAGACACAAGGTATCATTTGGGAGATAAAATTCTTCAAGAGTCAGAGAGAAAGATTTGGGGATTGATATCACGCCAAACCTGTCTCCTGAAGCCCATATCAAGAGAATAACATCAGTGGCATATGCCAGGTTAGCCGATATAAGAACGGACTTTAGAATCTTGTGTGAGGAACCGTACAGAACTTTATATACCACATATGTCAGACCAATCCAGGAATTTGCGGCTCCAGTGTGGAGTTCATATCTGCTCAAGCATAAGACTAAATTGGAAAAGTTTCAAAAGTATGTCACTAAACTAGTACCCGAACTGAGGGATATGAGCTACGAGGAGAGACTATGGGAATTAAACCTCAAGTCACTGGGAGGTAGAGGAGTTATGGGGGACATGATCTCTACATACAAGATTCTCAAATGAATTGATACGGTAGATAAAGATAGACTATTTAATGCATGGGGCACACACACACTATGGGACACAGGTGGAAATTGAGTGCCTAAATGAGCCATAGAATCATTAGAAAGATTTTTTCAGCGTCTGAGTAGTTGACAAATGGAATGCATTAAGAAGTGATGTTGTGGAGGCAGACTCCATACACAGTTTCAAGTGTAGATATGATAGAGCGGAATAGGCTCAAGAACCTGTATATCTGATGACTGACAGTTGAGAGACGGGACCAAAAAGCCAGACATCAATCCCGCAGTCAAAACTAGGTAAGTGCAACTAGGTAAGTACACACACACACACATATGAAGTACTTGTACTTAATTTTAATTAGAAAAGTTTTAAATCATCAGTTGTACTATTGCAACTGACTACGATTTGACAGCATATTTGACTAGGACAGCAAATCATGCTGTCTACGATTTGAGTGACAGAAAGTAATGTATTTTATACGTTGTTAAAACAACATTATATAAATAGTTTCAGTCCTTTCTGCGACCAATTAAAAACGGTCAAAAATTTTTTTTGTTTGCTGAGTATATCCATTCACCTACTTATCTCTCTGTCGTATATATATACCTATTCATCTATCTGTAAATATATTTATCATTGTATCTATCTATCCATCTCTTTATCCACCTATCCGTCTATCTATCTATCTGTCTATTTATCCAGCAACCATCTCATCTTTCTATTCATTTTTGTATTTATCAAGCCATTTATCTGCCCATCCATCTATCCATCATATTCATCTGTTTATCCATACCCCTGTCTGTCTCTATCCATAAGTATATCCTTCACGCTATCAGTCCACATCTCTATGCATACATCTATATATATATCTGCTCTCTGTCTCTTTTATGTCTTTCTGTCTCTCTTTTCTAGCTCTCTCTTTCTATGTTTATCAGCCTCTATTTCTTCCCTCTGCCTCTGTGTCTGCCTGTTTCTGACTATGTGTCTCTGTCTTTGTATTTCTCGGTCACTGTCTGTCTGTCTCTCTCTTCCTTATCAACAATATTTTAGTGTAATGTGTGGGTTATCGCCTGCGAGAAGAGCTTATGTGGCATACTAAAAAATGTATAGTTCCCTTACTCTCATAAAGGGTGTGTCTTGCAAAACTTTTCAAGTTGTGGAAGAATCGTCTGTTTTATGTGAGTACGAACAAGTTATTGACAGCAGGTAATTTGTTAATTTTACCGGAATCAGTGTAAAATGGTACATATTACTATACGAAAAAACGATTGTTCTGAAAGTTTGTTTTGATACTGTCTAGCTGAACAGAGGGCGTGCATTGCCAAAAATGTGTGAGGGGGGTCTGAATGTGATCCTGACATGCTCTTACCTATTGAATTCTGACAACCCAAATCATCCATTTTTCATCCTTTACCCCAGACCATTTCCTCTGCCCATATGGATGACGCTAGCTCCATCTGTGTGGCCTCCAACGACCAACAGACAAACAGCCAGACACACACACAGATATTCTCTCACACTTTGGAGTACGTAACATAATATATGTAATGTGTCTCGACTCAATAAGATTCTTATTTTGAGTTTATATTTCAGGTGAAAATGTCTATAAATATTGAACATTTATTGGTTCTTAGTCTTGGAAATTTTGACCGAATTTGTGCTATATATTATACTGGATGGGTATCCAGCGATGTCTGTCCAATTTGACCATATATCTATCCTTCCACCTATCTCTCTATTTATCTATCCGTCCATCCACCTATCTCTCTTATTATTTAGCCATTAATCTATATATATAATCAATGCATCCATCTATCTATCTCTCTATCTCGGTCTGTCTATCCATCTATCTCGGTCTATCTATCCATCTATCTAACTATCTACTCATCATATATTTAAGAATCTATATACATTCATCTATCTTTCAATCTACCTATATAGCAATCCATATATTCATTTATCTATCTTTCTCTCTATTCACCTGTACGTCTATCCATCTGTCCAAACATCTACACCTCTGCCTATTTGTCTATACATCTATCTATCCGTCTTTCTCTTTATACATCCATCTATCCATCTATCGACGTGTAGAAGAATGTAAGAACTTTTGTATATATACATAAATAAATAAAATAACTAAATAAATAAAAATACGAAAATATCTATCCATCCATCTACTCATCCATCCATCTACTCATTCATCTATCTATTCATTCATCTATCCATTCATCTGCCCTCTCTGTCCATTTATCTATATACATCTGTCCATCTTTCCGTCCATCTTTCTCTCCACATGTGCAGCCATTTATCCATCCATCAATGCAACCATCTGTCCATAAATCTTTTCATCTAGCTTTCTATCCATCTATCTCACTATATCTACATCTTGCTTTCTTTTCATCTATCTATCCATGCACCAAATCAACTTTGTATTCATTAATTCAACCAAATATCTGTTCATTTAACTATCAATCTATATATTCGTCTATATATCATTGTACCTAAACATCCAGCAATCAATGCATCCATACATCTATCAATCCACTTATCTGTCTATTCATGTTTCGAGCCATCTATTCATCCATTAATCTGCTGTCAGTCTCTGTCTCTTGATATCATTGTCTCTGTTTCTCTATATCTGTCTGTCTATCTGTTCATCAGAGAGAGCTCTGATGAGAAATATAATTGTCTGTGTGTTGGGTGTCAACAGTGAGAGGATGTTACGACCCTGGGTCCAGATGGATCCTGGGGCCAGATGGATCCTGGGTCCAGATGGATCCTGGGTCCAGATGGAGCCTGGGTCCAGATGGAACCTGGGTCCAGATGGATCCTGGCTCCAGATGGAGCCTGGGTCCAGATGGATGCTGGGTCCAGATGGATCCTGGGTCCAGATGGATCCTGGGTCCAGATGGATCCTGGGTCCAGATGGATCCTGGGTCCAGATGGATGCTGGGTCCAGATGGATCCTGGGTCCAGATGGATCCTGGGTCCACCTGACTTTGGCAGATGGACCGGGATCGAGTGGCATTTGTTGACATACAGATGATGTAGGGACTCTTCACTTATGTGTGCATTTTAGGTGTGATAGGCCTTGAATGTGTTGGACTATACGTTGGATTAGTGATATTTAAATTATAGAGTTTTTAGATTAGTTTGGTTAAAGAATGAATGTTAATTGTGTGGTAAGTTTATACACAGGATTGCTCCCAAATTTAAAATGGCGGCCGAATACGTCCTTGCCAGATGTAAGAGCATTTTGATGCTCCTACATCTATAGGTTTCCACTGAACCTGAACGAATGGCTTCACTCAATTTCCCCCCCCCCATGCACTGTGGCTCAGTCTTCAGGGTACTCCTTTATCAATACACAGAGAGTGTGGGCCTGGGAACACCAGGCACATAGGTTCGAACCCTCACCATGGCTCCTACAGATTTTCTCATTGATACATCACGAGAGTGTGATTACTCTCTGTTTATTAAAGGAAGAGCGTCAGAGGTAGAACATTCCAAGATGACTGAGCCAGAGTGCAAGGGGTGGATTGTCTGACACCCTGCATCGGCGTCAATGGAAGGTTCAGGAGTCCTAGAGGGTGCAGTAGTACCCAAGGTTGCAATTGTTTTGACCATGTCGTGGCCTAGTCGTCTGGAACGTGTGCCTGGTAACTCACAGCACATTGGTTAGAACCCTCATGGCGGCTACTACAGCTGATCTATTTATTAATCCGCGTCTTCGTCTATCCATCCATCCCTTTATCTACTGTCTGTCTCATTCTCTTCCTCTATCTTTATCTCTGCCTCTCTCTGTCTATCTGTCTCTAGCTGTGTTTTTGTTTCTGAGTTTCTGTGTGTGTCTCTCTCTATGTTTTTTCTGTCCCTCTGTCTTACAATAGTGTTATGTGTGGGTGGTCGGCAGTGAGAGCAGCTCAGTGGTGTGAAGAACTAAACAAACAATAGTTACACTTACTCTGGTATACAGCAGTTTACTTGAGAAACGTTTGACGCTGTGGGAGAATTGTCTGTTTAATGTGAGTAAAGGCAAATTATTCACAGCTGGAATTTTATGTCAATTTTCACAAATTAATGAATAATGTGGCAGGTTACTATAAAAATATTTTTTATATGAAAAATTTGGCCCCCAACTTTGAACAGACAGACATTCTCTCATATGGTATAATTATAAAATATAAATATTGCATTTTAACACATAAAAATTGTGGTGTGTTGTATGACATCAGTGTTATATAATATTGGGATGCATAAATGTCATCCTTACCAAAGTTATCTGTAGCGTTAATGTTTGCTCCAGCGTCGAGGAGGACCTTCACAGTGTTGTTGTGACCTAAAAAGGCTGCTGCGTGAAGGGGTGTCCTGCCTGTCAACAGACACCACAATTGTTATTATGCATAAACCGTCACGATTCGTGTACTTTATGTAAATATTGAAATAATCTGTTCTAGATGAACATTTTTATATACTAGTAAAGTGTACAGACTAAATAGTATGCAAAATTATTTTCCACCCTAAATTTAAGAGAGAAAGATCATGTTAAAATTTTTAAGAATAGATCACTATTAAAATATCCGACATCTGAATAGTTCTTATTTGATAATGTATTACTTGTGACGAGAGCGACAGTGGTGCTATTGTCAGGCCCGAAACGCTGAGTGTATTAGTGGTTTGAACCATACTACTGTATATTCTTGCCCTACCTAGAGATCCAACATTCTTCTCGTATACCATTTTGTATGTATGTGATTTTCCCTAATAAATATTATTATTATTATTATTATTATGTACATAAGAAGAGCATTACTGGGACTTTAATTATTAAATAATAATAAATAATAATTATTTATTAATTTAATTATTATTATGTACATAAGAAGAAACTTTACTGGGGTGAACCAATAGCTCCAGTCTTGCCATCGTCAGTTAACCAATATAACCTTTATAAGCATCGTATGCCATACAAGTTTGTGAATAAAATGTTGGCAATACTTGCTCGAGGAAAGAGAAATATTGTTGCTATCACAATTCAACCAATATAACCATAAATGACATGTTACTGATGATATTTGAGAATGGCTGATGGAGGCATGAGGAACATCGTTGTCGTCATCAGTTAACAATGACCTTCACAGATACTCTGAACACCACTATTCGCTATCGTATCATGCAAGCTTAAAGCATCAGCAACACCATGTTACGCCCGATAAATATTATTATAATTTATGATATCCTGCTTCACTAGTTGTTATCTAACCATACTGACTTGAGAAGAAAGTAACATTGTGGTATCAATGTCAGATAAACAAGATGATTATTGAGGATATCCTTCATCTGGTGATGAGGACATCACCAGATGTCGTTCCATCCCCAGGTTAACCTACTTTCTGAGGTGTTCATCATCCTACAGTAGCCAAAATCTAGGTGAGTATGACCTGTTACTGAAATCAATGTTAGAAAAAGCCCTCAACCTCTGTCTTGATGACCTACAGTGGAAACAAGCCTCTCTTTCCCTAAGACTTCGGGGCCTCGGAGGTCGAACACCAACGCAAATCACCGTACTAGTCTTCCTGTCCTCCTCCTCGGCATCCGACGACCTTGTGAAGGAAATTCTACCTGCCTACTTACATCAGCTGGCAGGTGTACATGATCCCAATTTTACACGCTGTGCCACAGAGTGGGCCTCTCGTGCAGGCCCATCACCTCAACCACCATCCCCAAAAGCCCACAAGCAATCCAGCTGGAATGGCCCCATTGTAGACCAAGTTGCTGCAACAACACAACACAACATTGCTCGCCTAACAGCAGTAGTAGCCCCATATGCAGAAGATTTCATGTTAAAAACCCCAATGTCATCAACTGCCACGCGTCCGGCACCACACGCCTTCTGAATTGCTGTGGCCCACCCCCTTGTTGCCCCAATCCACACCATATATAAGTGTTTTTGCGGCGAGGTGGTGGCCGACAGATACGGCCACCATGGCCTACTCTGCCAAAGCACAGGGGGATGGCACTCGAGGCACAGTGAAGTTAACGACATCATCAGAAGGAACCTCACCACAGCTGGATGCCCAGTTGAGAGAGAGCCCCGTTACCTTACGCCCCACAACTCTGATGCTCTTATTGGTCGCCCGGATGGTATCACAGTGAACCCCTGGAAGAATGACAAGCAGTTGGTGTGGGACTACACGTGTGTATCAACCCTGGCTAACAGCTACATTGATTTCAGTGTTGAACAACCAGGTTGCACTGCCACCCAAAGGGAAGCAGCCAAATCCCGTATGTATAGAGAACTGGATCACCACTACAATTTTGTCCCCATTCCTTCTGAGACACTAGGCGCCTGGGGTAAAAGTGCCACTAGTTTTATTTAAAGGAACTGGGTTCTATGCTAATTGAAACATTATGAAACCCTAGAGCTGCCAGCTTCCTTTTCCAGCGCCTCAGCGTGGTGATACAGAGGGAAATTGCACACTGCATTCAGGGTTCCTGCCCGCCATCTGAGGAGCTGGAGGAACCCGACAACTTATGATATGCATCTATGTGTTCAGTGAGAATCCACAAGGTCTTCTCTGGAAACTTCTTATTTTCTTCCCTGAGGCTATGGGTCCCCACTTTGACCAAAGGTGGTACCCTCACAACTTTATATATATATATATATATATATATATATATATATATATATATATATATATATATATATATATATATATATATATATATATATATATATATATATATAAACCGAAAAAGTAAGATTAATAATTCTAACACGAATTTTCTCAATCTTTCGTACATTTCTTTTCACTGTTGGAGGTAAATCAAAAATCATTTCTCCAAAATTCATTTTTATTTCTAGTCTGACGCGACACGAGCGCGTTTCGTAAAACTTATTACATTTTCAAAGACTTTAGTTCACAAATACACAACTGAATAGAACTTACGCATCTCCGATTTTATATCTACATATGAGTGAGGTGGAAGGGGTGATGTGGCATTAACACAAGACAGAACAAGAGGTGGCATTAATAGGGTATTAATTTCATCAACACAAGACAGAACAAGAGGTGGTATTAATAGGGTATTAATTTCATCAACACAAGACAGAACACGAAACAATGGGTATTGAATAGAAGTGTTTGTAGAAAGCCTATTGGTCCATATTTCTTGATGCTTCTATATTGGAGCGGAGTCTTGAGGTGGGTAGAATATAGTTGTGCATTAATTGGCTGTTGATTGCTGGTGTTGACTTATTGATGTGTAGTGCCTCGCAAACGTCAAGCCGCCTGCTATCGCTGTATCTATCGATGATTTCTGTGTTGTTTACTAGGATTTCTCTGGCGATGGTTTGGTTGTGGGAAGAGATTATATGTTCCTTAATGGAGCCCTGTTGCTTATGCATCGTTAAACGCCTAGAAAGAGATGTTGTTGTCTTGCCTATATACTGGGTTTTTTGGAGCTTACAGTCCCCAAGAGGGCATTTGAAGGCATAGACGACGTTAGTCTCTTTTAAAGCGTTCTGTTTTGTGTCTGGAGAGTTTCTCATGAGTAGGCTGGCCGTTTTTCTGGTTTTATAGTAAATCGTCAGTTGTATCCTCTGATTTCTGTCTGTAGGGATAACGTTTCTATTAACAATATCTTTTAGGACCCTTTCCTCCGTTTTATGAGCTGTGGAAAAGAAGTTCCTGTAAAATAGTCTAATAGGGGGTATAGGTGTTGTGTTAGTTGTCTCTTCAGAGGTTGCATGGCATTTCACTTTCCTTCTTATGATGTTTTCGACGAAACCATTGGAGAAGCCGTTGTTGACTAGGACCTGCCTTACCCTACAGAGTTCTTCATCGACTTGCTTCCATTCTGAGCTGTGGCTTAGAGCACGGTCGACATATGCGTTAACAACACTCCTCTTGTACCTGTCTGGGCAGTCGCTGTTGACATTTAGGCACATTCCTATGTTCGTTTCCTTAGTGTAGACTGCAGTGTGGAAACCTCCGCTCTTTTCCATGACTGTTACATCTAGAAAGGGCAGCTTCCCATCCTTTTCCATCTCGTAAGTGAAACGCAACACGGAACTCTGCTCAAATGCCTCCTTCAGCTCCTGCAGATGTCTGACATCAGGTACCTGTGTAAAAATGTCGTCAACATACCTGCAGTATATGGCCGGTTTCAAGTTCATGTCGACTAAGACTTTTTGCTCGATGGTACCCATGTAGAAGTTTGCAAACAGGACACCTAGGGGAGAACCCATGGCGACCCCATCTACTTGCTTATACATGTGCCCATCCGGGCTCAAGAAGGGTGCCTCTTTAGTACAAGCTTGGAGTAGTTTCCTCAGAATATTTTCTGGTATGTCAAGAGGAGTAGAGGCTGGATCACGATACACTCTGTCGGCTATCATCCCGATTGTCTCGTCCACAGGTACGTTGGTAAACAGCGATTCTACGTCCAACGAGGCTCTTATCCCTGTGGCCCGTGTGCCCCGCAGTAAGTCAACAAATTCCTTTGGAGACTTCAGGCTGAAGGCGCAAGGAACATAAGGAGTCAGCAGGCCGTTGAGTCGCTTCGCCAGTCTGTACGTGGGTGTGGGTATTTGGCTAATGATTGGCCGAAGTGGGTTTCCAGGCTTGTGTGTCTTGACATTTCCATACGCATATCCGGGTTTATATTCCCCAATGATCTTTGGCAGGTGGAGTCCAGATTTCTTGGCGTTCACAGTTTTGATCAGTTTGTTGACCTTTGCTTTTAATTCGGCTGTAGTGTCCTTCGTTACCCTTTGGAACTTAGTTTGGTCAGAGAGTATGATGTTCATTTTCGCCAGATATTAGTCTTTTTTAAGAATGACATATATTGGCGACTTGTCACCTCTCCTGACAACTATCTCCTTGTTCTCACGAAGGCTTTTAGCTGCCGCTTTGAGCTCGGGGGACAGTATGGTGCTTCTGTAATTGCCTCGATTCTTTCCTCCTTCTGCAATAAGTTCTGCTTGTAAGGTATCTTTGGTAGTGACCTTCTTTTGTGTCTCGAGGTCGAATATGTCGTCCAACAGAATTTCCAACTCTACTTTCCGGGCCATCTCACTCGGTCTGGACATAACATGACAGTTTATGCCCAAATTTAGGAGAGTGACTTGGTCCTCGGTGAGGTTAATTCCTGCAAGGTTCAGGAAGCCATCTCTTGGTCGTGGAATTGCCATAGGTCCTCCATATAATGTTGTTAGTTTCTTGATAATCCTTGTTTCAGTGCTGAGGTGATGTTGGTCTGTGAGGATGTCGAGGTGTTGTTCAATGCGGGTACGGATACTATCGTCGATGTTGCATAGTATCCGTACCCGCATTGAACAACACCTCGACATCCTCACAGACCAACATCACCTCAGCACTGAAACAAGGATTATCAAGAAACTAACAACATTATATGGAGGACCTATGGCAATTCCACGACCAATAGATGGCTTCCTGAACCTTGCAGGAATTAACCTCACCGAGGACCAAGTCACTCTCCTAAATCTGGGCATAAACTGTCATGTTATGTCCAGACCGAGTGAGATGGCCCGGAAAGTAGAGTTGGAAATTCTGTTGGACGACATATTCGACCTCGAGACACAAAAGAAGGTCACTACCAAAGAAACCTTACAAGCAGAACTTATTGCAGAAGGAGGAAAGAATCGAGGCAACTACAGAAGCACCATACTGTCCCCCGAGCTTAAAGCGGCAGCTAAAAGCCTTCGTGAGAACAAGGAGATAGTTGTCAGGAGAGGTGACAAGTCGCCAATATATGTCATTCTTAAAAAAGACGAATATCTGGCGAAAATGAACATCATACTCTCTGACCAAACTAAGTTCCAAAGGGTAACGAAGGACACTACAGCCGAATTAAAAGCAAAGGTCAACAAACTGATCGAAACTGTGAACGCCAAGAAATCCGGACTCCACCTGCCAAAGATCATTGGGGAATATAAACCTGGATATGCGTATGGAAATGTCAAGACACACAAGCCTGGAAACCCACTTCGGCCAATCATTAGCCAGATACCCACACCCACGTACAGACTGGCGAAGCGACTCAACGGCCTGCTGACTCCTTATGTTCCTTGCGCCTTCAGCCTGAAGTCTCCAAAGGAATTTGTTGACTTACTGCGGGGCACACGGGCCACAGGGATAAGAGCCTCGTTGGACGTAGAATCGCTGTTTACCAACGTACCTGTGGACGAGACAATCGGAATGATAGCCGACAGAGTGTATCGTGATCCAGCCTGTATTCCTCTTGACATACCAGAAAATATTCTGAGGAAACTACTCCAAGCTTGTACTAAAGAGGCACCCTTCTTGAGCCCGGATGGGCACATGTATAAGCAAGTAGATGGGGTCGCCATGGGTTCTCCCCTAGGTGTCCTGTTTGCAAACTTCTACATGGGTACCATCGAGCAAAAAGTCTTAGTCGACATGAACTTGAAACCGGCCATATACTGCAGGTATGTTGACGACATTTTTACACAGGTACCTGATGTCAGACATCTGCAGGAGCTGAAGGAGGCATTTGAGCAGAGTTCCGTGCTGCGTTTCACTTACGAGATGGAAAAGGATGGGAAGCTGCCCTTTCTAGATGTAACAGTCATGGAAAAGGGCGGAGGTTTCCACACTGCAGTCTACACTAAGGAAACAAACATAGGAATGTGCCTAAATGCCAACAGCGACTGCCCAGACGGGTACAAGAGGAGTGTTGTTAACGCATATGTCGACCGTGCTCTCAGCCACAGCTCAGAATGGAAGCAAGTCGACGAAGAACTCTGTAGGGTAAGGCAGGTCCTAGTCAATAACGGCTTCTCCAATGGTTTCGTCGAAGACATCATAAGAAGGAAAGTGAAAAGCCATGCAACCTCTGAAGAGACAACTAACACAACACCTATACCCCCTATTAGACTATTTTACAGGAACTTCTTTTCCACAGCTCATAAAACGGAGGAAAGGGTCCTGAAAGATATTGTTAATAGAAACGTTATCCCTACAGACAAAAATCAGAGGATACAACTGACGATTTACTATAAAACCAGAAAAACGGCCAGCCTACTCATGAGAAACTCTCCAGACACAAAACAGAACGCTTTAAAAGAGACTAACGTCGTCTATGCCTTCAAATGCCCTCTTGGGGACTGTAAGCTCCAAAAAACCCAGTATATAGGCAAGACAACAACATCTCTTTCTAGGCGTTTAACGATGCATAAGCAACAGGGCTCCATTAAGGAACATATAATCTCTTCCCACAACCAAACCATCGCCAGAGAAATCCTAGTAAACAACACAGAAATCATCGATAGATACAGCGATAGCAGGCGGCTTGACGTTTGCGAGGCACTACACATCAAGAAGTCAACACCAGCAATCAACAGCCAATTATTGCACAACTATATTCTACCCACCTCAAGACTCCGCTCCAATATAGAAGCATCAAGAAATATGGACCAATAGGCTTTCTACAAACACTTCTATTCAATATCCATTGTTTCGTGTTCTGTCTTGTGTTGATGAAATTAATACCCTATTAATACTCTTGTTCTGTCTTGTGTTGATGAAATTAATACCCTATTAATACCACACTTTGTTCTGTCTTGTGTTAATGCCACATCACCCCTTCCACCTCACTCAAATGTAGATATAAAATCGGAGATACGTAAGTTCTATTCAGTTGTGTATTTGTGAACTAAAGTCTTTGAAAATGTAATAAGTTTTACGAAACGCGCCCGTGTCGCGTCAGACTAGAAATAAAAATGAATTTTGGAGAATTGATTTTTAATTTACCTCCAACAGTGAAGCGTAATGTACGAAAGATTGAGAAAATTCGTGTTAGAATTATTAATCTTACTTTTTCGGTCATATTTAATAATATATATATATATATATATATATATATATATATATATATATATATATATATATATATATATATATATATATATATATATATATATATATATATATATATATATATATATATATATATATATATATATATATATATATATATATATATATATATGACAATGTCAGACCACGGAGGAAAAATGAAACAGGAAATTTCCTTAAGTACTTTCGTATATTAAATACATCTTCTTAATATACGAAAGTACTTAAGGAAATTTCCTGTTTCATTTTTCCTCCGTGGTCTGACATTGTCACATTCTTAATCACGTGTTTATTTTCGTGATATACACATATATATATATATATATATAAATACGACCGAAAGGGTAAGATTAATGATTCTAACACAAATCTTCTCAATATTTCTTATATTTTTCTTCTCTGTCGAGGGTTGTTGAAAAATTAACTCTTCAAAGTTCATTTTCACACTTTATTTAAGGTCTGACGCCTAGAAGCATTTTGCAAGACACTTCTCAATTTTTCAAAGACAATATATATATACATTTTCAAAGATTTGTAATATAATTTTATAGGAGGTATTATGGTTTCTGTTCTAGGTTCTGGATTATACCAACGGTCCAAGTGTCTTCTTATAGCAGCGTTTATTTCCGCGTTGCTATATCCGTTGTTCACCAATACCTGAGTTACTCTTTCAAACTCTCTACTCACGTTGCTCCATTCAGAGCAGTGGGTAAGCGCTCGACGAATATAAGCATTGAGAACACTGGCTTTGTATCTTTTGGGGCACTCACTTCAACACCTGCAATCAAGAGCCAATTTATGCACAACTATATTCTACCTACTTCTGGACCCCGAACCAATATGGAAGCAGCAAGAGGAAGTAAGGGCCAAAAGACCTTCTGCAGTTACTTCCATTCATATGTTCACTTGTCCAATTTATACCCATTGTTTCGTGTTCTGTCTTGTGTTTGTCACCTCACCCAAAACTTTTGTACCATATCACCTCATCCAATAGAGTATAAGTACGAAGAATTTGTGTGTAAATTATGTCTTTGAATATATATATACATGTATATATATATATATATATATATATATATATATATATATATATATATATATATATATATATATATATATATATATATATATATATATATATATATATATATATATATATATATATATGCGGAAAATCCACAGAGAAATATGAAATGAGGTGAATGTTTCGGCTTGTTAAAGCCTTTGTCAACACCAGACTGACTAAGGGGCCATATCACCCGGATTTAAAAAATTGTTGTAGGGTATTCATAATTTATTATCCTAATACATGTGAAAGGTGCTGCACCTAGGCCAAGTTTCAGCATCTCAGCCTAAATAGAGACGGAGAAAAAACAAAAACAAAAAAAAAGACGAATTTTTCAACCATGTTCAAAAAATTTCACAGCCCACAATTGTGAACCAAAATCATTTATACGACACTCAGCTATGACCTTACTATATAATAAAGATTTGCATGTCACATTATTATCCCAGATGTATTTAGTGCAATAATACAGATTTTATAAAAGTTTCCCAAAAACGTATGCAACAAAATGAGGTGTATCATTATTTATAAAATCAATAAATCTACGTAGATAAGAATAATGACATGCGTTTATAGAGGCGTAAACTCTACATATAATGTGCAAGTTTCATGTAAATAGAATAATAAATAAAGGCTGTGAAATTTTATCTAGTTGTAAAAGTTGGAGTTGCGTAGCGCGCTCTCAAAGTTTCTCAACCTGCGGTCACTCGTGACTGGTGGTTTACGCATTGCGGCCAGCTCGTATGGAGAGCTCGCATGCATCTAGCTGTCAATGCTTCTCTCTTGTTCGTTTGGTAAGTCATATTGCAGTACAAATAGCTAAAAATAGCAAAAATAGCATGTTCTGAGAGATATTGTGTGAGCGCGTCAGCATACATCCTCTCTCCATGAGAGACACGCAGTCACTGACTGCACCACCCTCGTGTCAGACCATATGTTGTGTTGCCATATGTGTTAGTTTATATTCATTTTATGCATAACATGTTATTTTCAACGCTATTACGAAAAATAAGACATCTACAACGTAAGATACAATACCCCGCGGCGTACTCACGGCGCGAGGACCAGATTCACGAAAGTTGCAGCGGGAAATTTGACTCTAATTACGTTATTTTTCAAGATATCATTAAACGGTTTGGACCACAGTGTTGCCAGAACGTTGTAGTATTTTTCGTAATTTTTCGTAAATATTCCATTTTTCATCGGATTTTCGGGTGATATGGCCCCTATATGCGGAAAATCCACAGAGAAATATGAAATGAGGTGAATGTTTCGGCTTGTTAAAGCCTTTGTCAACACCAGACTGACTAAGGAGAAGGGAGAAGGGGGAGGATATATAGGCCGACACCTGACAAACCCATATATCCTATATATATATATCCTATATATCTTCCCCCTTCTCCCTTCTCCTTAGTCAGTCTGGTGTTGACAAAGGCTTTAACAAGCCGAAACGTTCACCTCATTTCATATTTCTCTGTGGATTTTCCGCATAAAATGATCAGTGTTTTGTGATCGTCAATTGCATATATATATATATATATATATATATATATATATATATATATATATATATATATATATATATATATATATATATATATATATATATATATATATATATATATATCGTACCTAGTAGCCAGAACGCACTTCTCAGCCTACTATGCAAGGCCAAATTTGCCTAATAAGCCAAGTTTTCCTGAATTAATATATTTTCTCTATTTTTTTTCTTATGAAATGATAAAGCTACCCATTTCATTATGTATGAGGTCAATTTTTTTTTATTGGAGTTAAAATTAACGTAGATATATGACCGAACCTAACCAACCCTACCTAACCTAACCTAACCTATCTTTATAGGTTAGGTTAGGTTAGGTAGCCGGAAAAGTTAGGTTAGGTTAGGTTAGGTAGGTTAGGTACTCGAAAAACAATTAATTCATGAAAACTTTGCTTATTAGGCAAATCGGGCCTTGAATAGTAGGCTGATAAGTGCGTTCTGGCTACTAGGTACGACATATATATATATATATATATATATATATATATATATATATATATATATATATATATATATATATATATATATATATATATATATTTTAAAAATGACCGAAAAAGTAAGATTAATAATTCTAACACGAATTTTCTCGATCTTTCGTAAATTTCTTTTCACTGTTAATGGTAATTCAAAAATCAATTCTCCAAAATTCATTTTTATTTCTAGTCTGACGCGACACTTGAGCGCGTTTCGTAAAACTTATTACATTTTCAAAGACTTTAGTTTACACATACACAACTGAATAGAACTTACACATCTTCGATTTGTTTATATCTACATTTGAGTGAGGTGGATGGGGTGAGGTGGTATTAACAGGGTATTAAATTCCTAACACAAGGAATTATATATATATATATATATATATATATATATATATATATATATATATATATATATATATATATATATATATATATATATATATATATATCCTGCTTACTGCTTCACAGGAAGCAGCAAGGTGCACCAGTCTGCTCCTGGAAAGAAAAAGATCAATGGTAGCTGTAGGCATCAAAGCAGAGGAAGGATACAATAGGCAAGAATGGAATAGCAAAGACAGAGAGGCAGTAAATGGGATTCTGAAGGCGTTAAAGATGGAAGGGGCTGAACAAAACTTTGAAAAGGTTTTCAGGTTGAGCTGGTACAACAAGGACTCAAACCGCCTAGTAAAGATAGTGTTTGCAAACGAGACGACGAAGGAGGGTATTCTAGAAAAGAGGAGTCATCTGCATTTTATGGAGGAATACAAGAAAGTATTCCTCCAGAGGGACAGGATGTAGGAGGAGAGAACCAGGCAGCAAAGACAAGGAGGAAGCGCAGGGTGAGAGGAGTAAACCGAAGAGCACTGCCACCAAAACAATGCTCCCAGAGAAAAGAGGGGGAACCCACAACCTGCATTCCAGCAACACCAGAGGGGAGGGCAACACCACCTCCCTCCTCTGCATAGAAACCCTCCCTACCCCTCACCCTACCTGCCCCCACTCAAATGTTCACACATCCCTCCCTTCCCCCCACCCCATTCCGACCAGGTCACCACTCCCCCATTCCCACCTTGTTCAACCTTCCCTCTTTCCCCCCTCCCCCTCCACCCCATCCCCCCGCTATCCCCCCTCACCCCGTATCTTCCATTTCCCCCTACCTCCTTACCCCCCCCTATCCCCCCTCACCCCGTATCTTCCATTTCCCCCTACCTCCTTACCCCATTCTCTACCTGTCCGCCCTTTCCTTGATACCCAACCCCCACCCTAGAATCCTCTGAGACCCTGTTAACCACCTCACAGATCTTCTCACCCAGGGAACAGCTTCCTCAATCAGCAGAACACTCACCAAGAAGGGGACATGAGAAAGGACAGAAGAAAGTGAGCTTCAAGGCAATGTACACTAACACTGATGGGATTACAAATAAAACAAGTGAACTTGGAGAATGGGCACTAGAAGAAAATCCAGACATAATAGCACTCACAGAAACAATGATAACGAAAACCGTAACAAATGCAGTGTTTCCACAGGACTACTAGGTAGTGAGGAAAGAGAGAGGAGGGAGAGGATGTGGGGTAGCTTTGCTGATAAGAAGAGGCTGGAGTTTTGAAGAGATGGGTCTTCATGACTGTGAAGATTTCAGTGACTACATATCAGGTACCACAGCAATTCTAGGACAAAAAATTATAGTGGTAGTCATATATAACCCCTTCACTAAATGACAGAAGACCCAGACAGGAATTTGATAGAAACAACATGGCCACCATTGACATAATAGAGAGAGAGTAGCATCTGTAGCTAGCAGGAACGAATCCAAACTACTAATCATGGGAGACATCAACCCAGGGAAGATAGATTGGGAGAACAGAGACCCACATGGAGGACCAGACACATGGAGAGCTAAGCTGCTGAACGTGGCAACAAGAAACTTTCCAAGCACACACATCAAGGGACCGACAAGAATGAGAGGAGAGGATGAACCAGCTATGCTTCATCTGATATTTACCCTAAATGAGTCGGATATAAGGGAAGTTAAGTTGGAAGCCCCCTTGGAAATGAGTGATCACAGTCTATTGATCTTTGAGTACCTGGTTAAGCTAGGAATTATCTTCCCAAAAAAAGAACTGGGAAAAAAATTGCTGGAGTTCCGAAAGAGAAATTATGAGATGAGAAGTTTCCTAGGAAATATACCATGGGACACAGAACTCTCAACTAAGTCCATACAAGACATGATAGACTATTTCACCCAAAAGAGTCAGGAGGCAGTAAAAAGGTTTATCCCGGCCCGACAGGAAAAGACAGAGAAGCAAAATAAGAATCCGTGGATTAACAGGGCATGTATGGAAGCAAAGGAACTGAACAAAAGGGCGTGGAGGAACTAACAGAACACCAGAGAGCAGAGAGAGATACCATAGAACCACGAACGAGTATGTTAGTGTGAGAAAAGAAGCTAAGAAAAAGTATGAAAATGATATAGCTAATAAAGCCAAGACCGAACCAAAGCTACTACACAGTCACATCAGGAGGAAAACAACAGTTAAGAAACATGTGATGAAACCTCGAATGTGTGAGCACAGGTACACAGAGATTGACAAAGAGGTGTGCAAAGAACTCAACAAGAGGTTCCAGGAGGTCTTCACAACAGAACAAGGAGAGTTCACTGCGCTAGGAGAGGTGACAGTAAACCAGGCGGCCTTGGAAGGGTTCGAAATTACAAGAGATTCGGTAAAGAGGCATCTGGTGGATCTCGACGTGAGAAAGGATGTTGGCCCGAACGGAATCTCACCATGGGTATTGAAAGTGTGTGCAGAGGCACTTTGCATGTCACTCTCCTTAGTGTATAGTAGGTCACTGGAGATGGGAGACCTACCAGAAATATGGAAGACGGCTAATGAAGTCCCAATATACAAATAAGGTGACAGACAAGAGGCACCGAACTACAGGCCAGTGTCCTTTACTTGTATACCATGCAAGGTGATGGAGAAGATCGTGAGAAAAAAACTAGTAACACATCTGTAGAGAAGGGACTTCGTGACAACCCATCAACATGGGTTCAGGGAGGGTAAATCTTGTCTTACAGCCATAATAAGATCCTGTAATCATGTGACAAAGATTAAGCAAGAACAAGAAGGATGGGTGGACTGCATTTTTTTGGACAAGTGGAAACTCTTTGGCACAGTACTCCGCAAAAGGCTGATGCATAAGCTGGAGAAACAGGCTGGAGTAACTAGTAGGGCGCTCTAGTGGATTAGGAAGTACCTAAGTAATAAGGAGCAGAGAGTTACAGTGAAGGGTGAGACCTCAGATAGGCGTGAAGACACCAGTGGAGTCCCACGGGGCTCTATACTCGGACCTATCCTGTTTCTGATATACGTAATTGATCTTCCAGAGGATATAGACTCATTCCTCTCAATGTTTGCTGACGACGCCAAAATTATGAGAAGGATTAAGACAGAGGAGGACAGCTTGAGGCTTCAAGAAGACCTGAACACGCAGCAGGAATAGTCGAACAGATGGTTGTTAGAGTTTAACCCAAGCAAATGTAATGTAATGAAGATAGTTGTAGGGAGCTGGAGACCAGATACATGGTATCATTTGGGAGATGAAATACTTCAAGAGTCAGAGACTGAGAAAGACCTGGGGGTTGATATTACACCAGACCTGTCCCCTGAAGCCCATATCAAAAGCGTAACATTAGCGGCATATGCCAGGTTGGCTAACATAAGAACGACCTTTAGAAACTTGTGTAAGAAATCATTCAGAACATTATATACCACATATGTCAGACCAATCCTGGAGTATGCGGCTCCAGCATGGAGTCCATATCTAGTCAAGCATAAGACTAAACTGGAAAAGGTTCAAAGGTTTGCCACTAGACTAGTACCCAAGCTGAGAGGTATGAGCTACGAGGAGAGACTACGGGAATTAAACCTCACTTTGTAACACGGGTTAGGTTCTCTCTCTACTTCCTTCTTTCTTTGCCCTCTACCCGTATTTTTATTTATTATTCTCTACCAAGGGACTCCAAAACTATTACCAAAGCCAACTCCACGCCACGTGGTCCTAAGACGATAGACCGACTTAGGATTCTACACCCAGTATGACGTGACCTAGGCCTTGAGCAAAACCCTAGAGTCGCCTCTACGCTGCCACCACCAGACCAGTAAAAAGAAGAGCAATGATCGAGGTCTGGATCGATCACGCTAATTAATCAACCTAGGGGCTTGATCCCCACTATATACGATGACCTTGAGTGTGGAATAAATTACACGGTAATGATAATTCCGATTCGATGTTAGAATCGGCGCCCAATACAACTCTGCCTCGTGTGGACCACGTGACCAGGACAAGTATACACATAACCAAATGGAGACAATAAAAATGCAAATTATTAACAAATTTAATTTATTAAAAGAAAACTAAAACAAAATCTAAAAATGTTCACTCCCTATCACTTTAACACTCCCTACTTGACCTGAGTGGCAAATGAGACTATTTCTATACATAACCATAGCAACTATACCTTGGGCGACCCGCTCTAGATGTTGGCTGGTCTTGGGGAGAGGTAAGATGTTTGACCTCTCCCAGCTGCTCCCGTATTCACACTGACTCTTCCTTGTCTGGTCTACCCCAGACAGAACATTGTATCCTTCCGCCTAGTCAAAGTTTTACCAAGTTACTAGCCAGGTTTAAGTTATAACAATTAACCTCTGTTGTACTTAATTGATCCAGACTGGTTGAATTATTTTACTGAATTAAATTACAAACATCTAACGGCAGAGCTGTTCCCGATCCCCAAAATGGTTAATTGAACTTTGAGAAATACTAGACATGTCAACCCTGCTGACCTATGACCGCCGGTCACTCCGCCTTAAAAGTTAGATCTGATTCGTGACGTCACTGATGGTGACTTAAACTCAATAATTAGAATACTCTTGATATTGTATCCAGTACTATTATGCAATACAATTTTAATGCAAAATGAATAAAGGCTAATTTCTCTAAATTACTGAATACTATAGGATGATTCATTATACACAGCTATGAACAAAGCGTCGGTTATTTCCACCGCGAATCCCCCTGGGGGTCAGGTCACCATGCGGCTCAGCTTCCCATTCTCTTTTGTCGATAAACCACTCTGGATAATTCTTACAACAGCCTAGTCTGTTACAACTTCTTTGGAAGACAGAAGAGTTAGGGGGACATGATCACCATATTGAAGATTCTCAAGGGAATCGACAGGGTTGATAAAGACAGGTTATTTAACACAAGGGGCACACGCACTAGGGGACACAGGTGGAAACTGAGTGCCCAAATAAGCCATAGAGATATTAGAAAGAACTTTTTTAGTGTCAGAGTGGTTGACAAATGGAATGCATTAGGAAGTAATGTGGTGGAGGCTGACAGTTTCAGTTACACAGTTTCAAGTGTAGATATGATAGAGCCCTGTCTGGAATACGACACATACACACACACACACACACACACACACATAACACAGTCTCCCGTAGTCTGTAATCCCTTCAGGATGGAAAATGGGAGACTCCGTGACGTCATCGACTCCGTGACGTCATGGATGTCAACGTATATTTACATTATTAAATATTGTTTATAGAATAGTTTTGTATTTAGATTTAATAAAAAAGTAATCAACAAGACTGAATATAATTATTAACACCGTAAGGTAGCTTGGTTCCATTGTTAATGTAAAATTACTTTGAGGAATGAACCAGCCTCAGGGCGTTAGCGAGTCACTGGCTGACGCTCCCAGCTACAGAACAATAACAAAGAAACAGTCATACGCTGTACATGGCTCCAGAGCTGGTGAAACAACTAGACACCCCAATTACGTGTCAACAACCAGCAACACAGCCTATCAACATCACAACAACGACCATATCCGGCTTATCAAGAATTGTATTTGAAATTAGTGCGCACATTTTTTCATTTATAAATAAGTCGGTCATAATACAGGACAAAAACAAACACAATGTACTTGTACTCCATTACAGCCCTCACACTTCAAGTCATACCTGTAATTGATATGTTTAGGGAACTTTGATTAATTCCTTGCATTCCCATACAGGTAAATTGTGAGAGGAGCAGCAAGAATCTATGCAGACAGTTGGTTCATACACATTATTAACTACTTGTTTGCCAAGATTGTCCTTCCCACCAGCCGCCATTACGTGGCACAAGGAGGCACAGAGCCACACCCAATCTGGATGCAACAACAAAACGCCTTAGCAGGCCCCCACTACTGGCACAGCTAAGCCATTTATATCAGTATTAGTAGTCATAATTAGTAATTATTACTAGTAGATTAGACCACCATATGTGGTATGATAATGATAAGTGAACCACCACATGTGGTATAATATTATAATAATAAAAGGTAAACAATTGGTAGTTTAAGAAGGAGCCATAGTAAAGTGGTTTAGGCTACCAATTGTCCCTCCCATTAGTGTGTGAGATAATTTCAGGCCGTTTACAAGTATATACAGTTCACTCAATTAATTCTTACTTACTAAGAAAAATAAATAAGACATAACTTTATCTTATTAAAGTCGATTTAAAAAAGAGACTAGCTGCCTGGAGTTTCCCCACAAGCCCAATAGGCTCAGGAAACTGTACACCTGTTGATTGATGGTTGAGAGGCGGGACCAAACAGCCAGAGCTCAACCCCTGCAAGCACAACTAGGTGAGTACAACTAGGTGAGTACACACACACTGTTTACTGATGATGAAAAAATTATGAGAAGAATCAAGATAGATGATGATAGACAGAGACTACAGGACGACCTGGACAGGGTGGAGGAATGGTCTAGAAAATGGCTAATAAAGTTCAACTCAGGAAAGTGCAAAGTAATGAAATTATGGGGAGGGAGCAGAATGCTGAACACAAGGAACCATCTGGGAGGTGAAATCCTGCAAGAGTCAAATAGATAAAAACATCTGGGGGTTGATATCACACCGAACTTGTCCCCAGAGGCCCACATCAAAATGATATCATCAGCGACATACGCTAGATTGACCAAGAGAAGAACTGCCTTTAGAATCTTATGTAAGGAATCATTCAGGACCCTGTATACCACTTATGTCAGACCAATCCTGGAATATGCAGCTCCAGCTTGGAGTCTATACTTAGTTAAACACAATACAAAGAGAAGATTATGCGGTATGTCACCAGACTCGTTCCGGAACTGAGAGTAATGAGTTTTAGAAAAGGCTAAATTAGCTGAAACTCACGTCCATGGAAGACAGAATAGTAAGCAGAGACATGCTAACCACCTCCAAAATTCTCAGGGAAATTGACGATGTGGACAAAGACAAACGCTTTAGTACAGGTGGAACACGAACAAGGGGACACAGGTGGAAAGTTAGTACACAGATGAGCCACAGAGACGTTAGAAAAAAACTTTTTCAATGTCAGATTAGTTAACAGATGGAATGCATTAGGCAGTGATGTTGTGGAGGCTGACTCCATACACAGTTTCAAATGTAGATATGATAGAGCCCAATAGGCCCAGGAATCTATCAAGCAGTTGATTAACAGTTGAGAGACGGGACCGAAGAGCCGAAGCTAAACCCCCGCAAGCACAAATAGGTGAGTACACATTAAAGATATGATAAGGATTACGTATTCCATACACAACCGTACCCCCCACAAGTACACTGTGACGGTAAAGTGTTGGAGTGTTGATGTTCGGCAGTCCTCCAATGGCAGGTGTCAATGCCTGGTCACATTTACATAAAAAAAAGAGACTGCTTGCCTGTTTGTCTGTGGTAAGGTAATTGGAAGACACGTAAAACACAAAATATAAACAATTAAATTTTAATTACTTTAGAAAACAAAATATGAACAAAGACAATCCCTTGGCTGACGTAAAATTCAAAACAAGTCAACAAACAAAACAACATGAATAATTACTAGATATGAAAATTTACTCTACAATAAAATAATGTGCAAGACTAAATATCAGGTGCTGAGAATATTGGCTATAGCTGCCACCTCCCTTAGTATACGACAGCCAGGGCTTAGTATACCAGAGAGAGATGTCAACTTCTAAGAGCACAGGAATATTCTGAGGAGGACGGTTTGAGCTGGCCCAGACGTCGACTCAGGTAGAGGGCGTGAGTGCAGGTGCAGGTGTGCTGTCGGCGATACACCAGCCAATCAGGAGCAGGCAGGCGGAAAATGGGTAGTTAGCTCGTTGACGACGGGCGGTGAGCCGGCGTGACGGGTGGTGCAACGTATGCTTTGCTTCCTGGTCAAAACGTTTTGTGCTACTGGTGGACGTATCTTTAATGTAGCATCTTGTACTTGTAGAATAACGTGACTGATATAGGGAACAGCAGGCTCAATCTCTCTTGAAAGAGATTATTGTTACAACTCTCCCCTGAAGCCTGCGGTTCCGGAAGAAGTTACGTCTTCATGTGGTAGAGTGATAGGTGGAGCTGCCTCTACTTCATAGACCCTGGAGAGGGCGTCGGCTATGATGTTGTCAGAACCCTTGATGTAGAGATCTCCAGGTTGAATTTCTGCAGATATAAAGCCCATCGTAGAAGTCGTTGATTATTGAATTGGGCTTGCTGCAGGAAGTGTAGGGTGTTGTGGTCCGTGGTAGACCGAGCACTTTTCAGGTATTGTTTGAAGTGCTGCAAGTTCAGGAAGATGAGTAGCTCCCTGTCGATTGTGCTGTAGTTCCTTGTAGCTGTGGTCGATAACAGGTAGATTCTCCTCGCCTCGTTGTTTCATTAGGTCACCCCCGATGCCGGTACCACTAGCGTCGACATGGAGGATGAAAGGCTTCGTGATATCTGGCGAGGTGAGAATAGGATTAGAATATGGCAAAGGAGCACTATTATGGTCCTGTAAATTGGGATGAAGATCAGTTAGGATTTCCGAATTGGAAAGCGCTGACTCAGTATCAGTGCTTTCGGGAGGAGAAGCAGGGAAGGTCTCACTGTGGATGTATGGACCTTTAAAGGTAGAATACGTTACTAACACAGTGGGAGGAGTACCGTTATATAGCTTCAGGAGGTTGACGTGGCACAACTGGGTCTTCCGCCGCCTATGTGGAGTCTCTAGAACGTAGTTGTGGTTGTTTCTGTACACCTTGATGCGGTATGGTCCTGAAAACCTGTTTTGCAAGGGAGAACCTGGGATAGGGAAATAGGCCAACACGAAGTCTCCCGGTTTAAATTTCATTACTTTGCTGTTCTGGTCGTAATGAGTCTTCATCCTCTCCTGTGCTTTCAATAGATTATCATTAGCAAAGTTATGCACCCTCTCTAGAATGTGTTGTATGTTTTGAAGAAACTGGGGCACATTCTGATGCTCACTGAAGGTGGCATCACGTAGAGAGTCTTTAAAAGCTTTGAGAGGAGTACGGCACTTACGTCCATAGAGCATCTCATAAGGAGATACTCCTAGAGACTCATTGGGAAGACTTCTAAAAATAAACATAATGAGATCAAGTTGTTTATCCCAATCCTTAGCGGTTTCATTACAAAACTTCTTCAGGAGTGCTTTAATAGTCTGATGACTACGCAAAAGAGAACCCTGTGAAGAGGGATGATAGGGGCTGGACAATACCTGTGTGATGTTGAACTCTTCCAGTGTCCTCTTGAAGAGATCACTGGAGAAGTTGGTGCCACAGTCACTCTGAACCTCCCTTGGAAATCCATACTGGGTGAAGATCTTCAATAAGTGTTTCACCACAGTAGCAGCCGTAATGTTCTTTACTGGAACTGCTATGGGGAATCTGGTGGTAGGACACAGGATGGTTAGTATATAGGCGTTACCAGAACTGGTCCGAGATAAAGGACCAACACAGTCTATAATAAGTCTGTGGAAAGGTTCCGCAGGCACCTGGATGGGTGTCAGTGACGCTCTGGGAATAGAGATGTTCGGTTTACCTGCCATCTGACTTGTATGACACTGTTTGCCATACTGTTTGACGCTATTTACCATACCTGGCCAGTAGTAGTCTTGACGGATTCCGTGGTAGGTTTTGTTAAAACAGTAGTGCGAAAGTGCTCCGTGGGCCAGGTGTAGAATAGTGGGCCGCAGGCTGGCAGGAATCACTAGTTGTTCGACGTTGGCCCAATCGTCCTCCTCCTTCAGTTTACTGGGTCTGTCCCTGCGGTAGAGCAACTCGTTCTCTAGAAAGAACCCAGGAATACTGTCAGGTTGAGTCTCAGCCTGGAAGAATAATGGTGTCAAGGTAAGATCTTCCCTTTGTAACTTACGGAACTCCAACTTGGTCAGATTCGGGGGTAGTTTCTGAGGGTCTTGAGGGAGAGCGGTAGCAGAAGAGTCAGCTGGCTGTGGTCGTGCAGCTTGTGCACGGGTGGTCACTAAAACCGGAGGAGAAACTTCATCACTCTCTTGAACCTTTGCTGGAACATACTCAAAGATGGGATTATCCATTACAGAGGTACACACCTGGGGTTTGTCCATGACGATTAGGTTGGTCGGTTGCAGGTCTTCTGCCAAGTCGTTGCTCAGGAAAAGTTGCACTCCAGGCATGGGAAAAGGCTTTTCCCTGATGGCGACTTGGACTTCACCGGTCACGAAGGGACAATCCAGGTGGACTCTGGCGAGTGGATAAGGAGTGGTAGCAGTGAGGTCAGTGATGAAGACAGTTTCCCCGGTGTAGGCGATGTTGGGCACAGCTGATTTCAAAATGATTGAAGAGCTGCTGTGTCCCTCAAGATCTTCAGTTTGAAACGTCCCTCCGGATCTGAACCGTTGGTAGAGACAGTTCCAGGATACAGGTGTTTACTGAAGAGAGAAAGATCATTAACATGAACGCCAACATTCATCACAGGCTTACCGGACTTAGGAGGAGTCTGTTTTGGTTTAGTGGATTCAGTATTACCTATGTATTGAGACTTACCACATTTATCTATGGTATGTCCATAGAGTTTACAATACTTACATTACAATTTCGAGCTAGCTTGATCGGTACTCACTTTCTCGTAACTGTACCACGACTTCTTACTGGAAGATGGTTCTGGTGTCAGCCGGTGGATGAGGCTGTAAGTGTCAGCCGACTTAGCACATCTTAGGTAGTCGGTCTCCTCTTTATCTGCTAAATATAAACGGACAGGAGGAGGCACACACCTCAAGAATTCTTCAACTAGCATGAGGTTGACGAGTTCTGCAAAGGTAGAGACATGTGCTGCTTCCAGCCATTTCATAAAATATCTCCTTTTGGTATTAGCAAATTCTAGAAAGGTAGTGGTACTTGCCTTTAGGTGGTCACGGAATTTTCGTCGGTAGCTTTCGGTGGAGAGAAGGTAGGCGTCCAACACTGCTTGGTTTAGAGTCTGGTAGTCATTCTCAGACGCCAAAGTACTGAGTGTAACTGCAGCTCAACCTGTGAGATGTACTCTGAGAAGGGTAGCCCATTGGTCGGCAGGCCAGCCAAGGTGATTAGCAAGGGTCTCAAAGGTGGTAAAAAATACGTCGACCTCTGTCTCTACGAATGGTGGCATTAACTTACTTACATGGCAGATATTGAAACTTACTGGAAGACTGGCGGTAGCTTGCTGGCGTTGAGTGAGGTGTGTAGTTTCCAACGCGAGTTCTTGTTGACGACATTCTATAACCATAGCAGCTTGCTGTTTGTCATGCTCGCGTTGCATCTCCAGGTGACGATGTTTTGCTTCAAGTTGTACTCGCTCACGTTCACGGAGTATTGCAATCTCACATTCTTGTTCTTCTTTCCTCAGTGCAGCTTCTCGTTCCTTGAGGGCGACTTTACGTTCCTTTTCTTCCTTTCGTATTGCAGCTGCTTCCCTTTGTTGCTCTCGCTCGATCTTGGCAAGTTCTAGTTTGAGTTTCATAGTTGCCAAATCAGGTTTATCTGCAATAGAGTAAGTTTCGTGAGTTTCAGAGTCAATTTTACCTTCCTCTAAGAGATAATCCAGTAACAGGTTATGCAGTTTATTTTTGTTGGCTCCATGGGGAACATCTAGTTGATACTCATGTGCAAGAGTTTGTAATTCGGTCCTCTTGGCACGACTTAAGTTCCCTATTGCACCTGCTGGATCTGCACGGAAAGCTTAGAGACGAAACATGGTGAAATTAGCAAATAAATGTACAACGAATATACTGTTGTGATATGGTGAATGTCAGAAACAGGACAACGTGGCAACTGGTACCTATCCTGTGGAATCGTTAACAATTAATGTTAATTTCAAGATGGTAAATGATTAATAAATCAAGTTCGCAGGAAATCTTGTACCCGGTACTCAATGTAAGAGGATAAGGGCAAGAAAATCCTACTAAGTTAGCGAAACTGAGTTTCTAAAACAAATGAAACAGTTAATTGCCTCAAAAGTGAATTAGGTAGTCCAAGAATGTAGGCATACCTTGCCGAGTCTCTATAGGACATAAGCAAGTTTTCCCCACTGAAATGAAATATGATACTTACAGAATTAGCGAACTTTTGTTCTCTGAAAAAAGAAAGCTAATTCCCTACCTAGGTAAATATCATCATCTCTGACCGACGTGTAGGGGTGCGAGGTGTCAACTGGTGACGAGAACTGCTGCTGAGGTCCCAATTCAGCAACAAAGTTCGTGCTAGAGGAACTATGGCCCTCTTTATCCTCCTACCGTCGGATTACAGAAGATTAGGTGCTCTTGACCCGGGGACAGACCACAGTACCAGGGTACCAATATGATGATCTGCCGAAAATATGAGAAATATCCTAGGGACAAAAGGTGGTAAACACGAGTAATAACACGGAGGGAGAGATGACCAATTAAGAGAATGACTGCGGCCGACAGTCACCACGTAATCCAAAGTTGTCTCACCTTCATCATATGCTACTCTCGGAATGCACAATACACACAGCACCATATGAAAATAAAATTGAATATTGAAAATAGTGAAAAGCAACTGTACCAAAGCCAAGTACGCTTACCACAAATTTGCGTTCTGGTACTAGTACCTGTGTGAAGCTTCATGGACAGGCCCCCATGAAATGTGACGGTAAAGTGTTGGAGTGTTGATGTTCGGCAGTCCTCCAATGGCAGGTGTCAATGCCTGGTCACACTTACATAAAAAAAAAGAGACTGCTTGCCTGTTTGTCTGTGGTAAGGTAATGGGAAGACACGTAAAACACAAAATATAAACAATAAAATTTTAATTACTTTAGAAAACAAAATATGAACAAAGACAATACCTTGGCTTACGTAAAATTCAAAACAAGTCAACAAACAAAACAACATGAATAATTACTAGATGAAAATTTACTCTACAATAAAATAATGTGCAAGACAATAAATATCAGGTGCTGAGAATATTGGTTATAGCTGCCACCTCCCTTAGTATACGACAGCCAGGGCTTAGTATACCAGAGAGAGATGTCAACTTCTAAGAGCACAGGAATATTCTGAGGAGGACGGCTTGAGCTGGCCCAGACGTTGACTCAGGTAGAGGGCATGAGTGCAGGTGCAGGTGTGCTGTCGGCGATACACCAGCCAATCAGGAGCAGACAGGCGGAGAATGGGTAGTTAGCTCGTTGACGACGGGCGGTGAGCCGGCGTGACAGGTGGTGCAAGGTACACTTTGCTTCCTGGTCAAAACGTTTTGTGCTACTAGTGGACGTATCTTTAATGTAGCATCTTGTACTTGTAGAATGACGTGACTGATATAGGGAAGAGCAGGCTCAATCTCTCTTGAAAGAGATTATCGTCACAACACTCACACATGGGGGGGCCGGTGGCTGAGCGGACAGCATGCTGAACGCATGATCCTGTGGTCCTGGGTTCGATCCCGGGCGCCGGCGAGAAACAATGGACAGAGTTTCCTTCACCCTAATGTTTCTGTTACTTAGCAGTAAATAGGTACCTGGAAGTTAGTCAGCTGTCATGGGCTGCTTCTTGGTGTGTGTGTGTGTGTGTGTGTGTGTGTGTGTGGTGTGGGAAGAAAAAGGAGTTAGTAACAGTTGATTGACTGTTGAGAGGAGGGCCGAAAGAGCAAAGCTCAACCCCCGCAAGCACAACTAGCTGAATACAACTAGGTGAATACACATGTGCACACAGACACAAACATCCTACCACCAACTTCTCAACCCAGGATATTAAACCTCCATCCCAGCCCCCTGTTTGTCCTCATCCTCTCTCCCTCTCTCTCTTTCTCTCTCTCTCTCTCTCTCTCTCTCTCTCTCTCTCTCTCTCTCTCTCTCTCTCTCTCTCTCTCTCTCTCTCTCACCCCCCTCTCTCTCTCACCCCCCCTCTATCTCTCTCTCTCATCCCCCCTCTCTCTCTCTCTCTCACCCCCTCTCTCTCTCTCTCTCTCTCTCTCACACACGCACCCTCTTTTTCTCACCTCTCTCTCTCTCTCACTCTTTCTCTCTTTCTCACCCCACTCTCTCACTGTCTCTCTCTCTCTTTCTCTCCTACGCACCCGGGGCGTAGACCGGCTATTTTTTTTTTTTTCCACAGCCGGTCTACGCACCTGGGGCGTAGACCGGCTATTTTGTTTTTTCCACAGCCAGCCTACGCACCCTGGGTTTTACAAACTTTTTTTCCACAGCCGGTCTACGCACCCTGGGTTTTACGAACTTTTTTTCCACAGCCGGTCTACTCACCCTGGGTTTTACGAACTTTTTTTCCACAGCCGGTCTATGCACCCTGGGTTTTATGAACTTTTTTTCCACAGCCGGTCTACGCACCCCTGGTTTTACGAACTTTTTTTTTCCCAAAATCGGTCTACGCACCCCTGGTTTTACAAACTTTTTTTCCACAGCCGGTCTACGCACCCTGGGTTTTACAAACTTTTTTTCCACAGCCGGTCTACGCACCCTGGGTTTTCTCGAATCAACTTGCCTGGGGGATTAAAAAGCAGGTCCCTGGCACACCCAAATTTCGTTACCCCAGTGACCCATGCACAGGCATCGCTAATGGTCAATGACGTCACCAGCTAGCCGCGCAGTGCTCCTGCACAGGCACGATCAAGGGGATTAAAAAGCCGGTCCCTGGCACACCCAAATTTCGTTACCACAGTGACCCATGCACAGACATCGCTAAAGGTCAATGACGTCACCAACTAGCCGCTCAGCGTTCCTGCACAGGCACGATCAAGGGGGTTAAAAAGTCGGTCTATGAGTCGTGTGTTTTTCGTTACAACAACAGTGACCCTGAAACCTAATGTAAAATACCATCATCCCTAGACTATTTTAAATTTCATATTTTACTTCCAGTACACCATCGGCCATTGCTTGTATCAAAAAGGGGGGCAACTCAGAGCGAGAACTATCATGTATCTCAGCATTCACCCCTTGTTACCTAACCAGTATTTACCAGGACTTTTTCGTAAATCTTAAACTTATGCAATTTATACCCATTGTTTCATGTTCTGTCTCATGTTGATACGTTTAATAGCCTATTAATATCCCCCTTTATCATGTCCATTCAGCCACAGCTCTATCATGTCACCTCTATTTCTTCGCATTTCTAGAGAATGTAATGTAAGCTTTGTCAATCTTTCTTGAAGGATCGTTTATTTCGCATAGGGCAAAATAAAAGTGAAAAAACCGCTATCAGTCATATATATGAAAAAACAGAGCCCTGGGCATTGGCAATTTCCATGTAAGTTCAGTAGTAATCCAATATTGTCCCTAACCATATACACATCTCACATTCACTCAAAACACACCTCCCACACCTTACTGTAACATATAACAAATCAAAAATACTCATTCAGTAAAAGCAAGCCTCTCATGTTTTTTAAATAAGGCCTTCTGCAGTTACCTTCTTTTCTGACGGCATCCCTAATGCGGACCTTGGCGCCAACGTGCTAAATGCGGATCCCAGGAGGTTCACACATAAGTGTGAACTCTTAATCTGGCTTAATACCTCAACTGTACTCTGTGCTTCACCAGAGTCGATATTCAGCTACATTGGCTCGTATTTTCGCTCAATGCTATTCATAAACCCGATCAAACCATCCTAACCTAACTTATTATATATAACAAACAAATACATTCTACAGACCAGTTATTGTTGTTGTTTAGTGACATCACAAAAAGCGACCTCAGGTATAGGGATAAGGTATTGATGGCCATTAGCATATAAGTGTCAAGGTATCACAGCACCTGACTGGTCAACTATGTGTGACGTCACCAGATAACTAATGTAACCTTTAGCGTCCTACTGGCATGTGAATTTGATATTAATATTCAAAAATGACTAGACAATCCATCCCCACCTAACCTAATCAGAGGTTTAAGAATATACATTTTAATTATCCACAATTGTTATCATTATTCGGTGATAAATGCAAAAGTATAACAGCAACCCAAATGTCATACCGCAATTTTTTGTAGAATCGTACATCTGGCAGCATTGTAGGTGAGCTGAACATAAGAATAAAGGTAACTGCAGAAGTCCTATTGGCCCATACGAGGCTCCTATATATCTCCACCCAATCTCATTCATATTCATGTCCACCCTATCCCATATAAATTTGACCTAATTTAAGACAATTTCCACCAAATATACCCAAAAATGTTTTGGAACATAGCACGGCCAAAGCTCATTTTAGCTGAGTTTTCACCTATTACAACCTGCCCTAGACAACCCTACCCAGCCTCTCCTGGCATATCCAAAGTCAGATTTGATTATAGTTGGCAAAATTTATGCCTTTCCCACCTAAATTTAACCTAATTTAAGTCAAATTCCACCGAATATACCCAAATGTTTTGTATCTTAGCATGGCCAAAGTTCATTTCACCCAAGTTTTCACCTATTCCATCTTGCCTTACACAGCCTTACCTAACCTGACCTAGCATATCCCAAGCTAGATTTGATTAAAGTTCGTGAAATTTATGCTTACTCACCTAAATTCAACCTAATTTAAGACAATTTCTACCCAATATACCCAAAATGTTTTGTTACATTTTGGGTATATTGGGTAGAAATATCAGCCAAAGACCATTTTAGCCAAGTTTTCACATATTCCAACCTACCCTACATAGCCTTACCTATTCCTGACCTAGCAGATTTGATTAAAGTTGGGGAAATTTAAGCTATCGCCACCAAATTGGAGACAATTTCCACTAAATATGTCTAAATGTTGTGTATCATAGCACAGCCAAAACCTATTTTACCCACATTTTCACCCATTCCATCTAAACCTGGACCTAACCTCTGATGCGATATATACTCAGAGAAGTGATGTTTTTTGGATATGAACCTAAATGCCCGTGCCTAACCTGCAAGAGTCTTGGAGCTTTGTTGAATATTTTAGCTATTTTTCTTCGAAAACTGAAGTTTTGGATATGAACCTATCCGCACTGTGCCTAACCTGCTAGGTTCTTTGTTGAACATTGTAACCATATTCATAGAAAAGTGATGTTTTGGATATGGACCTAACAGCCCCTCTCCTTTAAAACTTGGAAGTGTGTTCAATATTGTAGATATAGTGTTGGGTAGGTGTTTTGTTTTTACACATCAACCCAACCGTCCTGGACCTAACCTCCCTTCATCTAACTTCAACTTTATCGTAAATATGGAAGGAACGTGTTGTTTGTGCATCAACCCAACCGTCCTTGACCTAACCTCCATTTATCAAACTTCAAAATTATCATAAATATGGGAGGACCGTGTTATTTGTGCATCAACCCAGCCGTCCTGGGCCTAACCTCCCTTTATCTAACTTCAAATTTATTGTATTTATGGGAAGAAGGTGTTGTTTATGCATCAACCCAACCTCCCTGGACCTAACCTCTGATACACGAATTTTGGTTCAACATTGCATCATTCTCGTAGCATATTTTTTTTCACATAATTCAACCATCCTCAACCTAACCTCTATTACCTGGGGGAGGGAGGTTAATGGAAAATATGATAATAATGGGAATTTTCTCTACATCAGTTCAACTTAATCATCCTTAACCTAACCTTAGTTAGAAAGGGATATAACTCACCAAAACTATTTAATTACCAATTACCCAATTTTCCTAATCCTAACCTATAACAAGATGGTTTAGACCCCCCTTTACCTCGAAATTATAGTTTTGGGTTAAATTAGGGAATGTTAGGTTTATATGTGAAAATATATTCCTACCTTAAATATATACTATAATTTCGAGGTAAAAAAGTTTATATTCCCCAATGATCTTTGGCAGAAGCACCAAAGCACCATACTGTCCCTCGAGCTCAAAGCGGCAGCTAAAAGCCTTCGTGAGAACAAGGAGATAGTTGTCAGGAGAGGTGACAAGTCGCCAATATATGTCATTCTTAAAAAAGACGAATATCTGGCGAAAATGAACCTCATACTCTCTGACCAAACTAAGTTCCAAAGGGTAACGAAGGACAAAGCAGCCGAAATGAAAGCAAAGGTCAACAAACTGATCGAAACTGTGAACGCCAAGAAATCCGGACTCCACCTGCCAAAGATCATTGGGGAATATAAACTTGGATATGCGTATGGAAATGTCAAGACACACAAGCCTGGAAACCCACTTCGGCCAATCATTAGCCAGATACCCACACCCACGTACAGACTGGCGAAGCGACTCAACGGCCTGCTGACTCCTTATGTCCCTTGCGCCTTCAACCTGAAGTCGCCAAAGGAATTTGTTGACTTACTGCGGGGCACACGGGCCACAGAAATAAGAGCCTCGTTGGACGTAGAATCGCTGTTCACTAACGTACCAGTGGACGAGACAATCGGGATGATAGCCGACAGAGTGTATCGTGATCCAGCCTGTACTCCTCTTGACATACCAGAAAATATCCTAAGGAAACTACTCCAAGCTTGTACTAAAGAGGCACCCTTCTTGAGCCCAGATGGGCACATGTATAAGCAAGTAGATGGGGTCGCCATGGGTTCTCCCCTAGGTGTCCTGTTTGCAAACTTCTACATGGGTACCATCGAGCAAAAAGTCTTAGTCGACATGAACATGAAACCGGCCATATACTGCAGGTATGTTGACGACATTTTTACACAGGTACCTGATGTCAGACATCTGCAGGAGTTGAAGGAGGCATTTGAGCGGAGTTCCGTGCTGCGTTTCACTTACGAGATGGAAAAGGATGGGAAGCTGCCCTTTCTAGATGTAACAGTCATGGAAAAGAGCGGAGGTTTCCACACTGCAGTCTACACTAAGGAAACGAACATAGGAATGTGCCTAAATGCCAAAAGCGACTGCCCAGATAGGTACAAGAGGAGTGTTGTTAACGCATATGTCGACCATGCTCTCAGCAACAGCTCAGAATGGAAGCAAGTCGACGAAGAACTCTGTAGGGTAAGGCAGGTCCTAGTCAACAACGGCTTCTCCAATGGTTCCGTCGAAGACATCATAAGAAGGAAAGTGAAACGCCATGCAACCTCTGAAGAGACAACCAACACAACACCTATACCCCCTATTAGACTATTTTACAGGAACTTCTTTTCCACAGCTCATAAAACGGAGGAAAGGGTCCTGAAAGATATTGTTAATAGAAACGTTATCCCTACAGACAAAAATCAGAGGATACAACTGACGATTTACTATAAAACCAGAAAAACGGCCAGCCTACTCATGAGAAACTCTCCAGACACAAAACAGAACGCTTTAAAAGAGACTAACGTCGTCTATGACTTCAAATGCCCTCTTGGGGACTGTAAGCTCCAAAAAACCCAGTATATAGGCAAGACAACAACATCTCTTTCTAGGCGTTTAACGATGCATAAGCAACAGGGCTCCATTAAGGAACATATAATCTCTTCCCGCAACCAAACCATCGCCAGAGAAATCCTAGTAAACAACACAGAAATCATCGATAGATACAGCGATAGCAGGCGTCTTGACGTTTGCGAGGCATTACACATCAAGGCAATCAACAGCCAATTAATGCACAACTATATTCTACCCACCTCAAGACTCCGCTCCAATATAGAAGCATCAAGAAATATGGACCAATAGGCTTTCTACAATCACTTCTATTCAATACCCATTGTTTCATGTTCTGGCTTGTGTTGATGAAATTAATACCTTATTAAATACCACCTCACTCCATCCACCTCACTCAAATGTAGATATAAACAAAATCGAAGATGTGTAAGTTCTATTCAGTTGTGTATGTGTTAACTAAAGTCTTTGAAAATGTAATAAGTTTTACGAAACGCGCTAAAGTGTAGCGTCGGACTAGAAATAGAAATGAATTTTGGAGAATTGATTTTTGAATTACCTCCAACAGTGAAAAGAAATGTACGAAAGATTGAGAAAATTCGTGTTAGAATTATTAATCTTACTTTTTCGGTCATATTTAATATATATATATATATATATATATATATATATATATATATATATATATATATATATATATATTGGTAGCAGTCTTTCCTGTAGACATATATTATTAAATATGACCGAAAAAGTAAGATAAATAATTCTAACACGAATTTTCTCAGTATTTCTTATATTTCTTTTCACTGTTGATGGTAATTGAAAAATCAATTCTCCAAAATTCATTTTTATTTCTTGTCTGACGCGACACTTGAACACGTTTCGTAATATCTTATTACATTTTCAAAGACTTTAGTTTGAACTAAACTAAATTAAAGTATGTAAATATGCTGGTTAGTGTGGCCACGTTTGTGGTAGAAAAATAACAGTAATAATAATAAAAGTCCTCCCTCCCCCACACTCACCCTCTCCATCATGGTCCCGGTGTCTTTGGTCAAGATCTAATGTCGTCCAGACCATTATGACCGGTCCTCCCTCCCCCCACACTCACGCTCTCCATCATGGTCCCGGTGTCTTTGGTCAAGATCTCATGTCGTCCAGACCATTATGACCGGTACTCCCTCCCCCACACTCACCCTCTCCATCATGGTCCCGGTGTCTTTGGTCAAGATCTCATGTCGTCCAGACCATTATGACCGGTACTTCCTCCCCCACACTCACCCTCTCCATCATGGTCCCGGTGTCTTTGGTCAAGATCTCATGTCGTCCAGACCATTATGACCGGTCCTCCTTCCCCCACACTCACGCTCTCCTTCATGTCCAGACAATTATGGCCAGTCCTCCCTCCCCTCACTCACCCTCTCCTTCAAGGCACAACTATTAGTTATTAAATTTGCAGTTGTGGTGGTTAATAAGAATCATTACAGAATCTGAACGGAATATATTGTTGTGTTTATTATATAATGTGTTAGAGTTCATCTCCACACTTTACGTCACCAACGAGGCTTAAGAAAGTTGTTCAGTTACACAATCCTCGTTGTGACTTGGAGCTGGCTGACGTCACACATGTCACGTGGAGCTGGCTGACGTCACACATGTCACGTGGAGCTGGCTGACGTCACACATGTCACGTGGAGCTGGCTGACGTCACACATGTCACGTGGAGCTGGCTGACGTCACACATATCACGTGGAGCTGGCTGACGTCACACATGTCACGTGGTGCTGGCTGACGTCACACATGTCACGTGGAGCTGGCTGACGTCACACATGTCACGTGCAGCTGGCTGACGTCACACATGTCACGTGGAGCTGGCTGACGTCACACATATCACGTGGAGCTGGCTGACGTCACACATGTCACGTGGTGCTGGCTGACGTCACACATGTCACGTGGTGCTGGCTGACGTCACACATGTCACGTGGAGCTGGCTGACGTCACACATGTCACGTGGAGCTGGCTGACGTCACACATGTCACGTGGAGCTGGCTGACGTCACACATGTCACGTGGAGCTGGCTGACGTCACACATGTCACGTGGTGCTGGCTGACGTCACACATGTCACGTGGAGCTGGCTGACGTCACACATGTCACGTGGAGCTGGCTGACGTCACACATGTCACGTGGAGCTGGCTGACGTCACACATGTCACGTGGAGCTGGCTGACGTCACACATGTCACGTGGTGCTGGCTGACGTCACACATGTCACGTGGAGCTGGCTGACGTCACACACGTAAAGTGGAGCTAGCTGACGTCACACACGTAAAGTGGAGCTAGCTGACGTCACACATGTCACGTCAGCCCAGTAATAATAACATTATAATTAATAGTTTAATAACAGAGGAATTATCTTCATAATAACTTAATTACAGTAATAATAATTTGTGTTTAGTCATATAAACTTAACAGAGGACGGCATAGCTGTATATTATTATAAATATTTATTAGGTAGTTATTTATGTTATAAGTGGGAAATATTTCACACAGACCATCTATATGTCTATCTATTTATCCAACTATCTACTCATTAATCTATCCATTTATAAATCCATCTACTTTTCCATCTGTACATCCATCTATCTATCCATCTATTTGTGCATCTAATTAAGTATCTAACTCTCCAACTCGTTCTCGCAATTTCGTATAGTCAATATTGACTTATTAAATACGTGCATATGTGACATACTGAAAATACTAGTTTACCTTGGATAGCTTCATAGAAAACACCGACTTTACCTAACCTTCTTCTTACTTCTTCTAACCTTCTTAACATACTAAGAAGGTTAGGTAAGGTCGGTGTTTTCTATGAAGCTATTCAAGGTAAACCTGTATGTTTAGTATGTCACATATGCACGTATTTAATAAGTCAAACTTGACTGTAAGAAAGTGCGAGAACGGGTTGAACTATCCATCTATCTACCCAACATTCTATTAAATTATCTATCCATTAATCCATAAATACAGCTATTCATCTATTGTCAATCGGTCCATCCATATGTCCATTAATCTATCCATCTACGATCCGTCTATCTAGCCATCTATTTATCAATTCATCCATCCATTCATTTATTAGTACATCTCTTGATATATCAACCTGTCCATCTAAGTATCCATCCATCTATCCATCCAACTACTATTTTTTCTACCCAAATAGCAGTCCTCAATCCACCCATCCATCTCTCCTATCTATGAATTACTCTATTCATCTATCCATCCAGCTACTCATCTTTCTGTTATTTGTCTATCTATCCATACATAATTAATTTTATCTGTCTATCTATCTTTTTATCACCTATCCATCTATCTATTTATCCAGCTACCTACTCATCTTTCCATTCATCTATCTATTTATCTAGCCATCTATCCAAACATCTATCTATTCAACCATTTATCAATCCACCAATCTATCATACTCATCTATCTATATACACCTCTATCTGTCTCTCTATCCACATATATATATATATATATATATATATATATATATATATATATATATATATATATATATATATATATATATATATATATATATATATATATATATATATATACAACTTTAGAACACTTTCCCACCAGGAGACTCGAACCCTAGCCAGCACAGAAGCCTTCCAGCAACTGGCATAACAGGTACGCCTTAACCCGCTCCACCACCTGCTCAGACCCTTAAAAGAGATGGTAATTTCGGAGTATTTATATATCCCAAAGCTCACCACCTCCCAAGAGCACTAGAGCAAGTGAGGGGTCATTTATACCTTTATTTCATCAAGTCCCTGTTAATATGGGAGAACACTGTGTCTATGAACTTAAGGCACAACTCTCCTAAACACGAGAGTGAAGTATACAACTTTAGAACACTTTCCCACCAGGAGACTCGAACCCTAGCCAGCACAGAAGCCTTCCAGCAACTGGCATAACAGGTACGCCTTAATCCGCTCCACCACCTGCTCAGACCCTTAAAAGAGATGGTAATTTCGGAGTATTTATATATCCCAAAGCTCACCACCTCCCAAGAGCACTAGAGCAAGTGAGGGGTCATTTATACGTTTATTTCATCAAGTCCCTGTTAATATGGGAGAACACTGTGTCTATGAACTTAAGGCACAACTCTCCTAAACACGAGAGTGAAGTATACAACTTTAGAACACTTTCCCACCAGGAGACTCGAACCCTAGCCAGCACAGAAGCCTTCCAGCAACTGGCATAACAGGTACGCCTTAACCCGCTCCACCACCTGCTCAGACCCTTAAAAGAGATGGTAATTTCGGAGTATTTATATATCCCAAAGCTCACCACCTCCCAAGAGCACTAGAGCAAGTGAGGGGTCATTTATACGTTTATTTCATCAAGTCCCTGTTAATATGGGAGAACACTGTGTCTATGAACTTAAGGCACAACTCTCCTAAACACGAGAGTGAAGTATACAACTTTAGAACACTTTCCCACCAGGAGACTCGAACCCTAGCCAGCACAGAAGCCTTCCAGCAACTGGCATAACAGGTACGCCTTAACCCGCTCCACCACCTGCTCAGACCCTTAAAAGAGATGGTAATTTCGTAGTATTTATATATCCCAAAGCTCACCACCTCCCAAGAGCACTAGAGCAAGTGGGGGTCATTTATACATTTATTTCATCAAGTCCCTGTTAATATGGGAGAACACTGTGTCTATGAACTTAAGGCACAGCTCTCCTAAACACGAGAGTGAAGTATACAACTTTAGAACACTTTCCCACCAGGAGACTCGAACCCTAGCCAGCACAGAAGCCTTCCATCAACTGGCTTAACAGGTACACCTTAACCCGCTCCACCACCTGCTCAGACCCTTAAAAGAGATGGTAATTTCGGAGTATTTATATATCCCAAAGCTCACCACCTCCCAAGAGCACTAGAGCAAGTGAGGGGTCATTTATACGTTTATTTCATCAAGTCCCTGTTAATATGGGAGAACACTGTGTCTATGAACTTAAGGCACAACTCTCCTAAACACGAGAGTGAAGTATACAACTTTAGAACACTTTCCCACCAGGAGACTCGAACCCTAGCCAGCACAGAAGCCTTCCAGCAACTGGCATAACAGGTACGCCTTAACCCGCTCCACCACCTGCTCAGACCCTTAAAAGAGATGGTAATTTCGGAGTATTTATATATCCCAAAGCTCACCACCTCCCAAGAGCACTAGAGCAAGTGAGGGGTCATTTATACGTTTATTTCATCAAGTCCCTGTTAATATGGGAGAACACTGTGTCTATGAACTTAAGGCACAACTCTCCTAAACACGAGAGTGAAGTATACAACTTTAGAACACTTTCCCACCAGGAGACTCGAACCGCTTACAAATCCGCTATTTTGCGGGCGACACCAGCCGGCTGGGGATTGGCTGGCCTAGGTCATGTGATGCGGCTGACCAATCAGTGTCCGCCGTGACATCACTGAGTGACCTGGTTCGGCAGCTGGCGAATGGCGTCGGGCAGAGCTCATCTGAATGTGGAGGTGCTGGAAAGAGATGGGGGGAAATAATTTATAGTGATTAAAGGTTTTTTATAGGATTATTTATTTTATTAGAAAAATATTCTATATTTTCTCTAAGAAAAACTAGTAAATACCTCTCCTTGTGCAGGAGCGGCCTTGTGTCCTCTACAGCAGGCATCGTCAATTAGACTACGTAACAGCATCTTGTTTGGGGCAGACCCCCCACGTAGAATTACAACTCTACAAATGTGGACGGGTACCAAGAACTGTACTGAAGAAAAATAAAGAGTTGAAATAGAGGATATACAAACTTTTTTTATTGAGGGAAATAAAAATAAAATAAATCTATTACCAGAAAGTGAGAGTAATACTAACCAGGTCCTTCAAGGACTTCAATCTTCCCCGCAGGTGTTTTTTGAGAGACGTCTTCCATTTCGTAGGAGGATGACAGTCTTCTGAGGGGGTTGTGTGGGGGAGAGGGGTTTTTATAGGAGGCTACCCCCTTTGTTAGGTAGGTTGCCTAGCTAACAAAAATATTCTCTACACCACCTATAAGAACCAACTCCTATACCTCTACAAAATGTCCTAACACAATGATGTTTCATAGGAAAATATCGTCTCGCATAAGCAAGGGCTCGTTTATCGTTTAATTTTAAAGTAACGCTGGAAAATACATTATGTAAGTAATGTACTGTTGAAGGCAAGCCCACATGACTTATCCTATGTACAAACATGGCACAATATAACCCGCAAGCAAGAGTAAAATCACTCTGGGGTCTGTAGCGCATTCCAAACACCTTTCTTATTTTGTTAGTTTTAATAAATTCCTTGAAATGATGGTTGTAAGTAACCGGCAACATTGCATAACAATCAAAAGAAATACATCCAATGTTTAGCTTTATCAACATAAATACCTACCCAATGCCCCATAGTTATTCTGCTGTATGATGGTAAAATATTAGTTATGAAGACAGTAGGTATTCTTGAAGAGATATTTAAATGTTCTATCTCGACAGCATTATAACAACCTAGGTAGAACACTCGATCCCCTATATTATTTTTTTTAAATTTATATTCATATCATAACAATTCATTATGTTTTTAAGCTCGCACGGCACATAGAACAGTTCTCTGTCCATTGATGGATAGTACCCCAGTCGATTCCCCAAACAGTAAAACCAGTCTGTTATATGTAACACCGCCACCAAATTCAAGCTCCATACGCAAGTTGCCAGATTTCTCCACAGGGAGGGAATCCTTCGTTTGAATGGAGGTTAAGTCAAAGGCGTATATTGATCTTCCCTTATTAAAGGGTCATAGGCTAGTAGTGAATCACGTTCTAAGCCTGATGTCTTCAAAGTTTCGTAATAAAGGCGGGAATAATGGTTATCGAAATCGCCAGCAATTAGGTAAATTGCATTATTGTTCAAATACATAGCAATACTTTTCAGCTTTGCATTTTCAAAATATAATCCATTACCTTCGTGAAGACTGTCATAATAATTCATTGGCACGATGACCATATATATCATGTGTGGAATTACTTGTGCCCAAGGCTGATCAATTAAGAGACTAGTTTGATTCCCTGCTAGGACATATGTTTTAGAAATGGTTCTATTGAATGTATAGCTTATAGGGTCGGGGGATGCTAACAGTGAGCTGTTTAAGGCTAGGTAAGCACTTGGGTAGGGGAACACCCACGTCACCCATAACTTAGCATAATCCATATGCAAGCGATACTGAGAGCCATCGTCCACGCTTGTATTTAGAACCCAAGCGTGAGGAGAGAGCTCCAATCTTAGTCGCACATCTATATTATCTAATATGTATTGGTCTAAGGATGATATATCCAATAGGAGGGGGAAACACATCGACAAACCTTTACTTTTTAAATCAACCATAAATTTTTTATCATTGGTGGTTGCTCCAGTAAAATAAGTATTTGTAAACACATTAGTGATTATACCATCGTCATCTCTCCAGTCCCTACGAAAGCCTCCAATTCTCCCCAAGGAAGACATTTTTGATGGAGGCATGGAGGTTATTAATTTAATAAACGACCAATAATTAAAATTATAATTTGTTTCAAATACCTGCTCTCCTAAAAACACCTGAACACCTTTAAACATGGTATTTGACAACCCATTCACAAATTCCACATGGTCATCCTCTTCCAATTTTGTGGTATCGTCATCTTTCGTTAAAGATACCTTAAAATCTATAACAATATTAGCTAGATCTAAGAAGGCGCCCTGGGTTCCAGGGATGTGGAATTCTAAGTAATTATCCCGCAAACGTTGATTAATGGGGAGGTTGACAGGTAGAATATCTATTTGATGCGTAGAGGCAATTGAACTCTCCACATTACGTATTCTGTTACTTCTAGGAAATTGGTCAATAATACTAGAGCTATAATATTCTAGTGGTATTTTCACCCCAGCCCCGCTAGTTGCTGCCATGATCCTTCCCCCCCGAAAGTTGAAGTATGACTGCTTACGTTAGCGAAAACACATCATTTTTATACCCGAGACCTCGTTTACATTTTATATTTTTATTTATTCGTCTAGATAGTCTTTTTATTCCCCCTCCTCCCCCCGTTATCAATTTCTTCTCCACAGTCTTAAGAGCATCAATACCGTGAGTTCTCAGAGCACTCTTCACATCCCGTTTACTACTGTTTAAATCACCAAGCACATTTTTCCCAAAATCGATAGCACTCAGTGTTACAGCTTTCATGAAAAATGGTATGGCCCATCGAGCAATACCAGCCAAGGTCCCAAAGAAACCACCACCAGATCTGAGATAAGGTGCTTGGAATGTGTGTATGTCATTCATCGCTCCCCCTCTCATCTCGTGTCTCCAAGGGGGAGGAGCGAATATCTCCCTGAATTCCTTTTGAGAAGGCGGATGGAATGGTATACGCATTCTGAGGTCTCTTCCTATAATAACCTAAGTCGTGGGTAAACACTTCTTTATATATATTATATATTGTTATACTTTAGGGCTGATATGTAAGACTGCCGTAACTGATCTCCCATCTTCAAAACTAGCCATTCGCCCAAACTGATCTGTTATTTTAGTACTTACTTTCTCCACCATGTTAGTGTTCAATGTTTTGTACACTAGAAGGTGAGCCCCTCTAGAATATGAGTCATGATAATTGATTGCATCTAAGATATTTACAATCTGCCCCCCGTATCGTTCAGGCTCGATGACGTCACTATAAATGAGTCATTGTCTGGGGGGAATGAGACCACGACCTTGGAGGCTGTTGTAATGTCATATGTTTTTGCTCGATAAATGGTGTATTTGCGACTGCGGTCAAAACCAAGTACATTAGATATTCTGTGTTTAAATTGAAAGCTGAGAGAATTTAACGAGCCAGTACTTCCACTGTTAAGAGTTGAAGCTAGTAATACCCTCTCTAAAGATTGGTCATAGATGAGGATTGGTTCTTTATCTGTGAAGTATATTTTGAAATCATCCCTAAAACTAAGCTTCATGTCGGTGGTTATTTGCCGACTAAGCACGTCTGTAATGAATTTGATGTTTCTTGATAATATGTTGGTTTTTGGCTGGAAGGTATATATTAAGTGTTCTGGACTCTTAGAAAGAGTTCCACGTTTAAAAGTGGCATGGATATCTATGCCAAACTCCTCATTTTTGATGATGACATTAATTCGCCTGGGTAGGAGTATGTTGACTAAAGCCACTTCATGTTTTATAGAAGGGTTTAAATATAGTGTGGGGATGGTGTTTGTAAATGCTGAACTCGTGTTGTTGTATATATCTCCTTGAGTGAGACTGGTAGGATATGTCCCGTTATGTACTTATTAGGCAATATACAGGGAAGGGGTTTTTGTAAGAAGGGGAAAATAAACAACATTACTTATATTTTATTTTAATAAACTACTTAAAAAACTACAACATGTGAAGATTCCCTCATCAAATCACCTTTTTTTGTTTTTAAAGAATAGTGATTAACCACACCCCCTGCTACTACTACTACTGGTGCTGGCTACAGCTGCCGCTGCTGCTACCGCCACTGCTGCTTCCGCCGGAGCTACCGTCGCTGCTGCTGCTGTTGCCACTACCACAACTTCTTTCCTGGGGTGGTGGTTACAGCTTTCGTTGTTTTTTCGGGGGGGGGGGGGGAGGATAACAGGATTATTTCCTGTGACTCACCATCGAGTATGGAGTCGATACGACGATTCGCCTCCATTTTGAAGTCGAGGAGGGGTTCAATCCGTCGTTTAACTAAGGTTGATGCTGTGGGAGGTGGTGGAGGGGTGGCGGTGGAGCTGGAAGTGTATTCTTGTAGCTGTCTCTTCTTCCTGGGTGTGGCTGGCAGTGCTGGAGGTGTAGAACGAGAAGAGGTTCTTGCGGTGGTACCACCCTCTCCCACCACGGTGTCGAGGGTGATAGTAAAACAATCACAACTGGGGTTGTCGAACGGGAGGGGCACCACTGATGGGGTAACAGCAGCGGGTCGTTTGAGGATGACCAACTCTTTGTTGAGTTTGGCCAGTTCTTGATGAAGAGAGAGCAGCATGGGTCCAATGTCCTTGTGCCAGTTGTCCATACCATCGCGGGAAGCCCCTAAGCCGTGAGGTACCACTAGCTGAGACATGGTTGGGGTTCTCACCATTAGATTGCCCACCTTTGTTAGGGCCACCCTGATCCAATATCGCCGGTTTTTGGATGTATCCAGGGTGACGTTAGAGACGTAGTGAGTGTCGGCGGAAGTCTGCACTTGTGCCTGGGCTATTGGATTTGACTCGAAGGGGGCTCCTGCCCCGAATGCTGAAATCAGGGCCACAAATGTCGGCCTGAAGTAAAGGACGGGCTCCTCTATGAGATCTTGTCCTTCAGAGGGGAGTGTGGCTATCTTCATATCATTGTCCCCTGTGGTAGCCCGACAACAAATTATTGCCCTATTGACTTTTCCCAGCCCAACACGTTCCACACGGGCGTAGGGGTAGGTTTTCCAGATGACAGAGGCTAGCCCATAGGGACGCACAACGGCAGCCAGTAACTCATAGACGATGACGTCGCCTACCCCAAAGGTCTGGGAGTCAGTGATATCGTCACCAATGGTCTTGATACTCGCCAGCGACATGGCGAGAGGGTGGCTGTGAGGAGCGTGTCGACAACTGTAGTATAGTGTTCCAGGAGCGGCGGTGGGCGACCTTTAAATACACCTGTGACCCACCTGGGGAGGCGAGAGGGATGAAGGGGTGTGGGGTAGAGGTCACCTTATGAGCCCATAGACACTCCCGCCAGACTCAAAGGCTGTAATCATGTCCCGATGATGGAAGGTTAATTTTTCCATTCGCCAAATCTCTGTCTGGATCTCCTGAGATGAATACTCTTCATAACTTTTCACCGTTTCACCAAATGACTTAAAAACCCGTTCTGGGGGAGCACTCAACACAAGACGGTCATAACAAACCCATAAGGCATATATCAATCTACTTTTGTGTTCGACAAACTTGTAGTAACGATGAGTAGCAACCAAATGCTTCAATAGGGGAGTTTTTCTTCCTCCTCTACCGCTGGAGGGGATGAAGAAGTTCGCTCCATGGTGGATACACAACTGATTATAATGACGTTTAAGATGTAATTCATATAGGTTTTTCAATACGGTTCCTAATGGGGTCTCCTATGGATACCCCTCCCCCCTTTTAACTGTGATCTGGCGCGAGAATTACGTATAAAGGATGGGTCTATGCCGGCCACCATAAGTAAAATCCTTACATCTGCCTTCTCAGCTGTCCTAAATTGTCCTTTAGTAAAGGCTAAAGTTTTAATTATATCTAAAATATTTAAATTTTGCACAGGCTTTAATATATTCCCGTGACTATCCCATATCACCTGTTGGCTGTTTTGTTCAAACATGTTCAATAATGTTTTGACGTGTGGAATTTCCTCTATTTTAAAATTCACGTTTATTAAGTTGTCCAGACTTGGGTTTTTGGGTGTGGTGGTGGTGGCTTTGTGGTGAGTGGGCCCAGCAATAGCTAGCCGCATCTCAGGCGGTAGAATGGAATGTATCCTTTTTTTATTTGTTTTTTTAAAGGGCGATGGTCGCACCTGGGCTACGTTTTTTGTTGAAAGAACCCCGCGGCGGTGGGCACCTGCACGGCGACGGCGGGCGCAGCAGGGGGTGGCCAATGTCTTGTAAAGGTTGTCTGACCAGTCCCCCCCATCTGGTAGGACTATAACATTAAAAGGAGCTACCATGGCAACACCGCCCACAAGTTGTTGCTGTTGCTGAGGGTGTAGGGGGAGTGTCCACTTCCCCCACTCCATCATCACCACTGGCAGAGTCACAGCCAATGGTGATGATGCTTACACCTACCACCAACATTATTAGCCGAATTGACCCATTTGCTTTCGTTTTTTAAAGAGAAGGACTTACTTCCACCTCTACCACTGGTGGAAGAGGGTGGAGCCACCTCATTAAGAGGCGATGGAGTACTCTCGTTTTTATTAAATAAATATTTTTCAGCAACGAGTCGTGGTACTAGGCAATATTCTTTCACCAATTTTTTTCTCTTCTTAGGTAATTACTTTATTAGAGAGGAAATTAACGATACAGCCAAAGGTAACAGAGCTGCCAATATAGCTCCTCCTCGTCTAGAAGATAGAATATTCTTCTTTTTGTACAATGGAGTTTTCTTACGTGCTACAGAGCGAATGTCATTCTGATACCTCTGTAGTCCATTAATTATCTAAGGTTGAACTGAGATGTTTCGTTTCAGAAAATTGGCAAAAATTTCACAAATTGATTCAATTTCCTGTCGTTTTAAAGCCTTGATTAGTTTATTCCGCTTCTTGGGCGATAAATTGTTTAATAAAAATAATAGTTGATGGTGTTTCTCTATGAGAGAGTCCTGATGAACTGTCATTTTTTTTTAAATTTGACGATATCTTGAACTTTAAGTGCCCTCTCCACTTGACGAAATATTCTCTGTGTCCTTTCGATGTCTTCCTAGTCTGTAATATCGTTATAAGAAAATAGTCTGGAAGGGTTGTTGGAATCAATTCTTGCTCATAAAACATACCACTGATCGGCTCGTTGGTTAAATCTTTGATTTTATAGGATGGGACTGGTTGTGTTCTGTCGATATGTGACATTTGAAATATTTCTTCTGTATTTTGGAGGCCCAAAGCCCTTGTGAAATATATTCCTCCGCTTTGCCAGTCATACATACTGCCCAACCTGCAGTTGTGGACTGATGGGGGTTATGGGGTAGTCATTGATTAAATACATGACCTTAAACTGTCTTCGTACATCTTCAATGTTTTGCAACTTATGAATGGAATGGGGGGAATTTTTTAGTGTTCTGTGGAAAGTGTGGTTGTAAACGTCCACAACTTTTTGGGAGGATGTGAATGTATTGTAATGAATTAGCTTGGGTCATATAATGATACAGTTTATGTTTTAAAGTTTTGATGGCACGCTCCACTATACTAGATTTCATTTCCGAAAATACACTATATAACTTAATATTTTTCTTATTCAAATAATTTTGAACTGTCCTGTTGTAAAATTCTCTTCCTCGGTCGGTGAATATTCGTCTTACCCCGTGAAACTGAGAGGTTTCCTCTAAAATCTTCTTTAGAGCAGCTACCACATCCGTTGAATTTTTTGTTTTTAAAGTTTGAGTCTGCATTAGGCGAGAATAAACATCGACACAAATCAAAATATATTTAACGCCACTATTGCATTTTTGTAAACTACAAAAGTCTCCCAAATCACAGGCAATTATGGTGCGGGGCTTAGGAGCTAATATTTTCTGTCGAGGAAACATAACTAAATTTCTTCTATGTAAGGTATAAGATCGCTCCCCACGAAGAAATTCCCTCACATCTGCAATACTGATGCTGGTGCCTTTGAGTCTGGCGGCCTTATACAATTTTTGAATTGATCCTGTGAAACCTCCCAAGCTAGAAATGTCATTATAGATGGTGGTAAGAATTGACCGTTTCTGCGTCGTTAAAGGCATTTTTTTGTTCACATTTGATAAACAATTTCACACTGGTCTTCATTGACAATGCTCATTCGTAGTTGCAATGTCTCAGGAACTGTCAGATCGACCAATAAATAGCCATACTCGCTCTGGGATATTGCCCGACGATATATTTCAACGAAATTATTAATAGTTTTTCGCCCATATAACTAACCTCTTAAAATTTAAAGTTGGGTTATGTCTCTCTGCTTCATTAATATATAATGGGTACAATTCAGAGTTATTGTCCTAGCATATTTCCCCTAGGGAAACAAATTTTGACTAATTAGAATTACTGAAATATTATCGTGTCTCCCTCGGGTGAAGATATTGGCTATAATTGGACTCTGTATGGCTTCCAGGTATAAGTCATCAATTGTATACAAAACTGACTCATTTGAAAAAGGATTCTTATACTCTAAAGGGTTACTCAGTCCTTGGGAGAGTGTAACCTTGTTTCACAAAATGGGGTTGTTTGAAAGAGGATGTTCAGTATTATTTGCAGTTGACACTATAATTTTTGAGAATTTCCTGTGGTATTTAACACATAAATTTACCACCAGACTAGTTTTCCCATAATTGCTAAATCCAGCTACAAATATTCTTGCCGGTTGATGAAAAATATTAAGTTAGTCGACTGTGGCAGAAGTACACTCCTCCATATTTTCCTCATAAATGGTCCAATTACCTATGGACAGTCATATATATATATATATATATATATATATATATATATATATATATATATATATATATATATATATATATATATATATATATATATATATATATGTCGTACCTAGTAGCCAGAATGCACTTCTCAGCCTACTTTGCAAGGCCCGATTTGCCTAATAAGCCAAGTTTTCCTGAATTAATATATTTTCTCTACTTTTTTTCTTACGAAATGATAAAGCTACCCAATTCATTATGTATGAGGTCAATTTTTTTTATTGGAGTTAAAATTAACGTAGATATATGACCGAACCTAACCAACCCTACCTAACCTAACCTAACCTATCTTTAAAGGTTAGGTTAGGTTAGGTAGCCCAAAAAGTTAGGTTAGGTAGTCGAAAAACAATTAATTCATGAAAACTTTGCTTATTAGGCAAATCGGGCCTTGCATAGTAGGCTGAGAAGTGCGTTCTGGCTACTAGGTACGACATATATATATATATATATATATATATATATATATATATATATATATATATATATATATATATATATATATATATATATATATATATATATATATGTGTGTGTGTGTGTGTGTGTGAGAGAGAGAGAGTGTGAGTGTGTGTGAGTGAGTGAGTGAGTGTGTGTGTGTGTGTGTGTGTGTGTGTGTGTGTGTGTGTGTGTGTGTGTGTGTGTGTGTGTGTGTGTGTGTGTGTGTGTGTGTGTGTGTGTGTGTGTGTGTGTGTGTGTGTGTGAGTGAGTGTGTGTGAGTGTGTGTGTGAGCATGTATTCACTCCCCAAGGAGCGCCACCCTCCTCAGGACAAAGACAGCCTTACATGGTTTTTTGGGGGCTCCCCTTGAGATGACCTCCAGACGAGAGAAAAGAAAGTTCTCTAAAGCAACTCTAATCCTTCTCTTTCATACAAGAGCTGTGAGATGTTGCATGTATTGTGTATTCACTCTCAAAAGGAGCGCCACCCTCCTAAGAACATAGACAGCCTACCTGGTTTTTTCTTGTAGAACTCCCCTTAGGGATGACATCCAGACGAGAAAAAAGTTCCCCATAGCAACCCTAACCCTTCTCTTTCCCATGAAGGGAGGGGGGGCTGTGAGGTGTTGCATGTGGCAACGCCGCCTCCCACTTGATCATCAAATATAAGGATGCCACACACCCCTCCTTCGTTGTATTATACAGTTAGTGTTGAAAACTTCCACTCTCCATCCCAGTCTAGCCTAAGATGTAAGTTAATTAATATCTATTTTATATGGGGGCTATAAATATATTGTGATGGAAAAAAGAAGTGAAGGTGTTCGGCAATCCTCCCAATGGCTGGTGTCAATGCCTGTCTCATTTAAAAAAAAAAAAGATGACTGCATAGCTGTTGTGTCCTGTGGCAGAGTAAGGCAAAACAAACAAAACAAATAGTATGAACAATGAAACCTTAATTAAATTGAAAACAAATATGAATTAGACAATTCCTTTGCTATGTACAGTGCAAACAAACAAGATTATAATGTCAAAAATTAACATAAAATAAAATATTGGTGACGTTACTCTAAGATGGATAAAGACAAAAATGAATTAACAGGTGCTGAGAATAAAGTGCTGGCTGAAAACATCCATCAATAAACAGAGCATTTATCAAATAGTTGTGGCAGCTTCAGAGCACAAGGATATTCTGAATCCAATGGCTGGTGCATGCTCTGTCATCGACTATGTAGATGGCGCTGAAGTGCAGAGGTGCAGATGTTGATTCACCAATCAGAAGCGGGCTGGCTGGAAGTGGTGGTTTGGTGATCGACGAAGGGGGAGGTGGAGAGCAAGTGCGATGAAACGTTTTGGCCTGGCAAAACGTATCTGACTCAATACATATTACACTTGCTTGTAGTATCGAGATGTTGTAGATGTACTGAAGTAACATGATAGGAAAGAACAGGCCAAATCTCTCTTAAAGGAGATTATCGTAACAGCTCTCCCCCGAAGCCTCCTCTTACGGGTTAAGTTACTTCAGTGGCTGGTGTAGAGGTAGGAGTAGTTGTCTCTACCTCGTAGACCCTGGAGAGGGCGTCGGCTATGATGTTGTCCGAACCTTTGATGTAGAAGATTGCCAGATTAAAATTCTGCAAGTACAGAGCCCAGCGTAGAAGACGTTCATTGCTGAATTGGGCCTATTGTAGGAACCTTAGGGGATTGTGGTCCAAGTAGATGGTGATAGACCGATTTCCCTGTAGGTAAGGTTCGAAATGTTGCAGAATCAGGACGATGGAGAGGAGTTCCTTTTCTATAGTGCTGTAGTTCGCTTGATGGGGCTTCAACTTGTAGATGTAGTAGCTAACAGGAAGAACCTCTTCGCCTCTTTATTGTTGCATTAGGACGCCCCCGATGCCGGTACCACTGGCGTCGACATTAATGATGAAGGGCTTCGTAATATCTTTGGCAAAGGTGGACTTGCCCAAGTTGATGGTAAGGCCGGCTGTGAGGAGCTTGGAGAACAGTCGTTGCAGCTGGAGCAGATGTTAGCTCCAGGTGTTAGTTGCCACAACGATGTCGTCCAAATAGGCGTAGGTGTAATCTAGGCCGTAGATGACGCGGTTGACAGATCGCTGGAAGGTGGCCGGGGCGTTACACAGTCCAAAAGGAAGGCGTTCATATCTGTATAGGCCAAAAGGAGTGGTGAAGGCAGATATTTCCTAAGCTCTCTCTGTCAGGCTGATTTGGTAATAGCCCTTTAACAAATCAATTTGGGATAAATATTTGGCATTACCTACTGTGTCAAGGATATCATCTATACGTGGTAAAGGGTAAGCATCCTTGACGGTCACAAGGTTTAGTTTCCTGTAATCAGTACATAGGCGTACTTTACCGTGCGGTTTCGGCACCAAGATGCAGGGTGAGGCCCAAGGGGACTCACAAGGGGTGGCCAGCCCATGATCCAGAAGGTACTGTACTTCAGCACGCATAACTTCCTTTTTGTACAGGCTGATACGGTAGAAGGGTTGTCGAATCGGCCTGGTAGCAGGAACCAGCTGGATGTCGTGCTGAACCACGTCATACTCCTGGGGATCATCGCTGAACAACTTCTAATGTTCTTGAAGAACTTTGATGAAAGGAGCACTATTACCGTCTTGTAAATATTTAGATAGATCATTAAAGATTTCCGAGTTGGAAGGCACTGACACAGTGTCAGTGCTTTCCGGAGGAGAAGCAGGGAAGGTCTCACTGTGGAGGTATGGCTCTTTGAAGGTGGAGAGTGATAATAGCACAGTGGGGGGAATACTATTATACTCCTTTCGAAGATTGACGTGGCACAACTGGGTCTTCCGCCGCCTATCTGGAGTCTCAAGAACGTAGTTGTGGTTGTTTCTGCACTCCTTGATGCGGTAGGGTCCTGAAAATTTGTTTTGCAATAGAGAACCTGGGATCGGAAAATATGCCAACACGAAGTCTCCTGGTTTAAATTTCCTGATTTTGCTGCGTTGGTCAAAATGAGTCTTCATCCCATCTTGAGCTTTCAATAGATTGTCATTAGCAAATTTACGTACTCTCTCTAGAATCTGTTTTAAGTTTTGAAGAAACTGGGTCACATTCTGAGGGTCACTGAAGGTGGCATTACGTAGAGAATCTTTAAAAGCTTTAAGAGGAGTACGGCAATTACGTCCGTAGAGCATCTCATAAGGAGATACTCCTAGAGACTCATTTGCGAGACTTCTGAAAATGCACATGATGATGTCAAGTTGTTTATCCCAGTCTTTCATGGTTTCATTGCAAAATTTCTTTAGGAGTGATTTAATCGTTTGGTGACTACGTCCAAGAGAACCCTGTGAAGCAAGATGATAGAGGCTGGAAAATACCTGAGTGATGTTGAATTCTTCCAGTGTCTTCTTGAAGAGATCACTGGTGAAGTTGGTGCCACAGTCGCTTTGAATCTCCCGAGGAAATTCGTATTGGGTAAAGATCTTCAATAGTTGTTTCACCACCGTAGCAGCCGTAATGTTCTTTACAGGAACTGCTATGGGGAATCTGGTGGTTGGACACTGGATGGTTAGTATATAATAGTTGCCAGAACTGGTCCGGGGTAAAGGACCAACACAGTCTATGATGAGTCTGTGGAAAGGTTCCACAGGCACCGGGATAGGAATTAAAGGAGCCTTGGGAATAGGGATGTTAGGTTTTCCTGCCATCTGACATGTATGACACTGTTGCACTTAACTTTTAATGTCTTTTACCATACCTGGCCAATAGTAGTCTTGTCTGATTCCGTGATATGTTTTGTTAAAACCATAGTGCGAAAGCGCTCCATGGGCCAGGTGTAGAATATCGGGCCGTAGGCTGGCGGGAACTACTAGTTGGTCGACTTTACCCCAATCGTCATCCTCCGTCAGCTTACTGGATCTGTACCTTCGGTAGAGCAACTGATTCTCTAGAAAGATCCCAGGGATACTGTCAGATTGAGTCTCGGCCTGGAAGAATAACGGTGGTAATGAAGGATCCTCCCTCCGTAACTTACGGAACTCCAACATAGTAAGATTCGGTGGTAGATTCTGAGGGTCTTGAGGGCCAGCGGTAGCAGTAGAGTCAGCTGGTTGCGGGCGTGCAGCTTGTGCACGGGTGGTCACCAAAACTGGAGGAGAAACTTCATCAGTTTCTCGGACCTCTGCTGAAACATACCTAAAGATGGGATTGTCCACTACAGAGTTACACACCTGGGATTTGTCCATGATGATCATTTTGGAAGGTTGTAGATCTTCGGCCTAGTCATTGCCCAGGAGAAGTTGTACCCCTGACATGGGAAAAGGCTTTTCCCTGATGGCGATTTGGACTTCACCGGCCACGAAAGGACAATCCAGGTGGACTCTGACGAGTGGATACGGAGTGGTAGCAGTGAGGTCAGTGATAAGGACGGTTTCCCCGGTGTAGGTGATGTTAGGCACAGCCGATTTCAATATTATTGACTGAAGAGCCGCTGTGTCCCTCAAGATCTTCAATTTGAGACGTCCCTCCGAATCTGTACTGTTGGCAGAGACAGTTCCAGTGTACAGGTGTTTGCTGAAGAGAGATAGATCATTAACAGGAACACCAACATTCATCACAGGCTTACCGGACTTAGGAGGAGTGGGTTTGGGTTTAGGAGTTTTACTATAGCCTTTGTATTGGGGTTTTCCACATTTATCTATGGTATGTCCATAGAGCTTGCAATACTTACAATACAAATGAGAGTTCGCCTGATCTCTACTCACTTGGTCATAACTAGACCAAGACTTCTTACTGGAAGGTGGGTCAGGTGTTAGCCGGTGTATAAGACTGTAGGTGTCAGCCGACTTCGCACATCTGATGTAGTCGGGTTCTTCTTTGTCTGCTAAATATAAACGGATGGAAGGGGGAACACGTCTCTAGAATTCCTCAACTAGCATGAGGTTGACGAGTTCTGAAAATGTAGAGACATGTGCTGCTTCCAGCCATTTCTTGAAATATCTTTTCTTAGTATTGGCAAATTCTAAAAAGGTGGTGGTACTTGCCTTTAGATAATCATGGAGTTTTCGTCTGTTGCTTTTGGTGGAGAGAAGGTAGGCGTCTAAAACTGCTTGCTTCAGGGTCTGGTAGTCATTCTCAGACGCTAAGGTACTGAGAGTAACCACAGATTTACCTGTGAGGTGCACTCTGAGAAGTGTATACCATTGGCCAGCTAAGTTTTCTAGCTAGGGCCTCAAAAGTAGTAAAAACACATCTATCTCTGTCTCAACGAATGGTGGCATTAACTTACTGGCATGGGAGACATTGAAGCTTACTGGGAGACTGGCTGTAGCTTGTTGGCGCTGAGTGTGGTGTGTAGTTTCCAAGTCGAGTTCTTGTCGACGATATGCTAGAACACTCTCAGCTTGCTTCTTATCATGCTCTCTTTGCATCTCCAGGTGACGTTTTCTTGCTTCTAGCTGTTCTCGTTCACGCTCACAGTGGGGAGCAGCCTCACGTTCCTGTTCTTCTTTCCTTAGGGAAGCCTCACATTCTTGTTCTTCTTTCTTTATGGCAGCCTCACATTCCCTTATCTGTAGAGCTTCTTTTTGTTGTTCGCGCTCTATTTTTGCTAATTCGAGCTTTAGTTTTATAGCTGTCAGTGCATGCCGATCTGCAATAGAATAGTTTTCGTAAGCATCAGAGTCTATAATTCCTTCATCTAAGAGGTGGTCCAAGATAATATTGTGCACGTCACTTTTGGTGGCTCCATGGGGAACATCTAGGTGATACTCGTGTGCAAGAGTTTGTAATTCTATTTTTCAGGCACGAATTAAGTTCCCTACTTCACTGGCTGGATCGCTACGAAATGCTGAGAGACGAAACATTTTGAAATAGCAAATAAATATACAGCGAATATACCAGTGATATTGTCAGTGTCAGTAACAGGATGACGTGGCAACTGGTAACTATCCTGTTGAAATTTAATCGTTAACAATTAACGTTAATGTTAGATGGTAAATGATTAGTCAATCAAAATCACAGGAAATCTTGTACCCGGTACTCAATATAAGAGAATAAGAGCAAGAAAATCCTACTAAATAAATGAAACCGATAGTTTCTAAAACAAATGAAACTTAATTGTTTCAGAAATGAAAGGGTAGTCCAAGAATGTAGGGATACCTTGCTGAGTCTCTATAGGACAAAAGCAAAGGGTTTCCTACTTAATTATATGATACAGAATTAGCGTTCTTTGTGCTCTGAAAAAGAAAGCCAATTCCCTACCTGAGTAAATATCATCATCACTGACCGACGTATAGGGGTGCGAGTATCAACTGGTGACGAGAACTGCTATTGAGGTCCCAACTCAACAGCGTAGTCCGTGCAAGAGGAACTATGGCCCTCTGTATCCTCATTTGGTCGGATTGCAGAAGAGAGGGTACGTGGCCCGAAGACAAACCAAAGTACCAGGGTACCAAAATGATGATCTGTCTGAATTTAAGAAATAACCTTGGGACAAAAAAGGTGGAATACACGAGTAATAACACTGAGGGATGAACGACCAATTAAGAGAATGACTGAGGCCTCCAGTCACCACGTAATCCACAGTTATCCAACACTAACAATATGTTAACTGTGCACAAAATACACAGCACCATATAAATATTAAAAGTTATGAAAATAATGAAAAGCAACTTTATCAAAGCCAAGTACACTTACCACAAATTGATGTTCTAGTACTAGTACCTGAGTGAGGCTCCTAGGACAGGCCCCCATTAAATGTGATGGAAAAAAGAAGTGAAGGTGTTCGGAAGTCCCCCCAAATGGCTGGTGTCAATGCCTATCACATTTAAAAAAAAAAAGATGGCTGCATACCTGTTGTGTCCTGTGGCAAAGTAAGGCAAAACAAGCAAAACAAATAGTATGAACAATGAAACTTTAATTAAATTGAAAATAAATATGAATAAGACAATTCCTTGGCTATGTACAGTGCAAACAAACAAGATTATAATGTCAAAAAATAACATAAAATAAAATATTGGTGACGTTACTCTAAAATGGACAAAGACAAAAATTAATTAACAGGTGTTGAGAATAAAGTGCTGGCTGAAAACATCCATCAATAAACAGAGCGTTTATCAAGTAGTTGTGTCAGCTTTAGAGCACAAGGATATTCTGAATCCAATGGCTGGTGCATGCTCCGTCATCGGCTATGTAGATGGCGCTGAAGTGCAGAGGTGCGGATGTCGATTCACCAATCAGAAGTGGGCTGGCTGGAAGTGGTAGTTTGGTGATCGACAAAGAGGGAGGGTGGAGGTGGAGAGCGAGTGCGATGAAACGTTTGGGCCTGGCAAAACGTATCAGAGTCAATACTTACTACACTTGCTTGTAGTATCGAGATGTTGTAGATGTACTGAAATAACATGATGATAGGAATGAGCAGGCCAAACCTCTCTGAAAGGAGATTATCCTAACAATATATATATATATATATATATATATATATATATATATATATATATATATATATATATATATATATATATATATATATATATATATATATATATATATATATATATATATATATATATATATATATATATATATATATATATTGGTGTATACTGGCAGCAGGTTTTCTTTCAGACATGTTTCATTGAATATGACCGCATATTCTGTATTTATTATTTTCTGGTTTAGGGCTTCTATCCCTCTAACTATTTTCTTAGCATCAGGGCTTAATTTTCAATTAAGCCCTGATGCTAAGAAAATAGTTAGAGGGATAGAAGCCCTAAACCAGAAAATAATGAATACAGAATATGCGGTCATATTCAATGGAATATATATATATATATATATATATATATATATATATATATATATATATATATATATATATATATATATATATATATATATATATATATATATATATATATATATATATATAACTGAAATCTCACACCCCAGAAGTGACTCGAACCCATACTGCCAGGAGCAACGCAACTGGTATGTACAGGGACGCCTTAATCCGCTTGACCATCACGACCAGACATAAGGAAGTGATAGCCGAAGCTATTTGAACCACTTCCCCGCCGGCACTCTGATGGTAATCTTGGGCATAGCATTTTATCAAATCACCTCATTCTTTGGGGCACATGTGAGGAACACAAATGCAAACAAGCCTGAATGGTCCCCAGGACTATATACAACTGAAAACTCACATCCCAGAAGTAACTCGAACCCATACTGCCAGGAGCAACGCAACTGGTATGTACAGGGACGCCTTAATCTGCTTGACCATCACGACCAGACATAAGGAAGTGATAGCCGAAGCTATTTGAACCACTTCCCCGCCGGCACTCTGATGGTAATCTTGGGCATAGCATTTTATCAAATCACCTCATTCTTTGGGGCACACGTGAGGAACACAAATGCAAACAAGCCTGAATGGTCCCCAGGACTATATACAACTGAAAACTCACACCCCAGAAGTAACTCGAACCCATACTGCCAGGAGCAACGCAACTGGTATGTACAGGGACGCCTTAATCTGCTTGACCATCACGACCGGACAAAAGGAAGTGATAGCCGAAGCTATTTGAACCACTTCCCCGCCGGCATTCGGATGGTAATCTTGGGCATAGCATTTTATCAAATGACCTCATTCTTTAGGGCACACGTGAGAAACACAAATGCAAACAAGCCTGAATGGTCCCCAGGACTATATACAACTGAAAACTCCCACCCCAGAAGTGACTCGAACCCATACTGCCAGGAGCAACGCAACTGGTATGTACAGGGACGCCTTAATCCGCTTGACCATCACGACCGGACATAAGGAAGTGATAGCCGAAGCTATTTGAACCACTTCCCCGCCGGCACTCGGATGGTAATCTTGGGCATAGCATTTTATCAAATCACCTCATTCTTTGGGGCACACGTGAGGAACACAAATGCAAACAAGCCTGAATGGTCCCCAGGACTATATACAACTGAAAACTCACACCCCAGAAGTGACTCGAACCCATACTGCCAGGAGCAACGCAACTGGTATGTACAGGGACGCCTTAATCCGCTTGACCATCACGACCGGACATAAGGAATTGATAGCCGATGCTATTTGAACCACTTCCCCGCCGGCACTCGGATGGTAATCTTGGGCATAGCATTTTATCAAATCACTTCATTCTTTGGGGCACACGTGAGGAACACAAATGCAAACAAGCCTGAATGGTCCCCAGGACTATATACAACTGAAAACTCACACCCCAGAAGTGACTCGAAACCATACTGCCAGGAGCAACGCAACTGGTATGTACAGGGACGCCTTAATCCGCTTGACCATCACGACCGGACATAAGGAATTGATAGTCGAAGCTATTTGAACCACTTCCCCGCCGGCACTCGGATGGTAATCTTGGGCATAGCATTTTATCAAATCACCTCATTCTTTGGGGCACTCGTGAGGAACACAAATGCAAACAAGCCTGAATGGACCCCAGGACTATATACAACTGAAAACTCACACCCCAGAAGTGACTCGTACCCATACTGCCAGGAGCAACGCAACTGGTATGTAAAGGGACGCCTTAATCTGCTTGACCATCACGACCGGACATAAGGAAGTGATAGCCGAAGCTATTTGAACCACTTCCCCACCGGCACTCGGATGGTAATCTTGGGCATAGCATTTTATCAAATCACCGCATTCTTTGGGGCACACGTGAGGAACACAAATGCAAACAAGCCTGAATGGTCCCCAGGACTATATACAACTGAAAACTCACACCCCAGAAGTAACTCGAACCCTTGACTATATACAACTGGTATACAACTATACCAGGACTATATGCAACTTGTTTGCATTTGTGTTCCTCACGTGTGCCCCAAAGAATGAGGTGATTTGATAAAATGCTATGCCCAAGATTACCACCCGAGTGCCGGCGGGGAAGTGGTTCAAATAGCTTCAGCTATCACTTCCTTATGTCCAGTCGTGATGGTCAAGCGGATTAAGGCGTCCCTGTACATACCAGTTGCGTTGTTCCTGGCAGTATGGGTTCGAGTCACTTCTGGGGTGTGAGTTTTCAGTCTTCTTTGCATTTGTGTTCCTCACGTGTGCCCCAAAGAATGAGGTGATTTGATAAAATGCTATGCCCAAGATTACCATCCGAGTGCCGGCCGGGAAGAGGTTCAAATAGCTTCGGCTATCACTTCCTTCTGTTCGGTCGTGATGGTCAAGCGGATTAAGGCGTCACTGTACATACCAGTTGTGTTGCTCCTGGCAGTATGGATTCGAGTCACTTCTGGGGTGTGAGTTTTCAGTTGTATATAGTCCTGGGGACCATTCAGGCTTGTTTGAATTTGTGTTCCTCACGTGTGCCCCAAAGAATGAGGTGATTTGATAAAATGCTATGCCCAGGATTACCATCCGAGTGCCAGCTGGGAAGTGGTTCAAATAGCTTTGGCTATCACTTCCTTATGTCCGGTCGTGATGGTCAAGCGGATTAAGGCGTCCCTGTACATACCAGTTGCGTTGCTCCTGACAGTATGGGTTCGAGTCACTTCTGGGGTGTGAGTTTTCAGTTGTATATAGTCCTGGGGACCATTCAGGCTTGTTTGCATTTGTGTTCCTCACGTGTGCCCCAAAGAATGAGGTGATTTGATAAAATGCTATGCCCAAGATTACTATCCGAGTGCCGGCGGGGAAGTGGTTCAAATAGCTTCGGCTATCACTTCCTTATGTCCGGTCGTGATGGTCAAGCGGATTAAGGCGTCCCTGTACATACCAGTTGCGTTGCTCCTGGCAGTATTGGTTCGAGTCACTTCTGGGGTGTGAGTTTTCAGTTGTATATAGTCCTGGGGACCATTCAGGCTTGTTTGCATTTGTGTTCCTCACGTGTGCCCCAAAGAATGAGGTGATTTGATAAAATGCTATGCCCAAGATTACCATCCGAGTGCCGGCGAGGAAGTGGTTCAAATAGCTTCGGCTATCACTTCCTTATGTCTGGTCGTGATGGTCAAGCGGATTAAGGCGTCCCTGTACATACCCGTTGCGTTGCTCCTGGCAGTATGGGTTCGAATCACTTCAGGGGTGTGAGTTTTCAGTTGTATATAGTCCTGGGGACCATTCAGGCTTGTTTGCATTTGTGTTCCTCACGTGTGCCCCAAAGAATGAGGTGATTTGATAAAATGCTATGCTCAAGATTACCATCCGAGTACCGGGGGGTGAAGTGGTTCAAATAGCTTCGGCTATCACTTCCTTATGTCCGATCGTGATGGTCAAGCGGATTAAGGCGTCCCTGTACATACCAGTTGCGTTGCTCCTGGCAGTATGGGTTCGAGTCACTTCTGGGGTGTGAGTTTTCAGTTGTATATAGTCCTGGGGACCATTCAGGCTTGTTTGCATTTGTGTTCCTCACATGTGCCCCAAAGAATGAGGTGATTTGATAAAATGCTATGCCCAGGATTACCATCCGAGTGCCGGCAGGGAAGTGGTTCAAATAGCTTCGGCTATCACTTCCTTATGTCCGGTCGTGATGGTCAAGCGGATTAAGGCGTCCCTGTACATACCAGTTGCGTTGCTCCTGACAGTATGGGTTCGAGTCACTTCTGGGGTGTGAGTTTTCAGTTGTATATAGTCCTGGGGACCAATCAGGCTTGTTTGCATTTGTGTTCCCTACGTGTGCCCCAAAGAATGAGGTGATTTGATAAAATGCTATGCCCAAGATTACCATCCCAGTGCCGGCGGGGAATTGGTTCAAATAGCTTCCGCTATCACTTCCTTATGTCCGGTCGTGATGGTCAAGTGGATTAAGGCGTCCCTGTACATACCAGTTGCGTTGCTCCTGGCAGTATGGGTTCGAGTCACTTCTGGGGTGTGAGTTTTCAGTTGTATATAGTCCTGGGGACCATTCAGGGTTGTTTGCATTTGTGTTCCTCACGTGTGCCCCAAAGAATGAGGTGATTTGATAAAATGCTATGCCCAAGATTACCATCCGAGTGCCGGCGGGGAAGTGGTTCAAATAGCTTCGGCTATCACTTCCTTATGTCCGGTCGTGATGGTCAAGCGGATTAAGGCGTCCCTGTACATACCAGTTGCGTTGCTCCTGACAGTATGGGTTCGAGTCACTTCTGGGGTGTGAGTTTTCAGTTGTATATAGTCCTGGGGACCAATCAGGCTTGTTTGCATTTGTGTTCCCTACGTGTGCCCCAAAGAATGAGGTGATTTGATAAAATGCTATGCCCAAGATTACCATCCCAGTGCCGGTGGGGAATTGGTTCAAATAGCTTCCGCTATCACTTCCTTATGTCCGGTCGTGATGGTCAAGTGGATTAAGGCGTCCCTGTACATACCAGTTGCGTTGCTCCTGGCAGTATGGGTTCGAGTCACTTCTGGGGTGTGAGTTTTCAGTTGTATATAGTCCTGGGGACCATTCAGGGTTGTTTGCATTTGTGTTCCTCACGTGTGCCCCAAAGAATGAGGTGATTTGATAAAATGCTATGCCCAAGATTACCATCCGAGTGCCGGCGGGGAAGTGGTTCAAATAGCTTCGGCTATCACTTCCTTATGTCCGGTCGTGATGGTCAAGCGGATTAAGGCGTCCCTGTACATACCAGTTGCGTTGCTCCTGGCAGTATGGGTTCGAGTCACTTCTGGGGTGTGAGTTTTCAGTTGTATATAGTCCTGGGGACCATTCAGGCTTGTTTGCATTTGTGTTCCTCACGTGTGCCCCAAAGAATGAGGTGATTTGATAAAATGCTATGCCCAAGATTACTATCCGAGTTTCGGCGGGGAAGTGGTTCAAATAGCTTCGGCTATCACTTCCTTATGTCCGGTCGTGATGGTCAAGCGGATTAAGGCGTCCCTGTTGTTACAGTGCCCTCTCCTATTTCTTTCGTGTGCCGGCTTAAAGAGTCATATCAGCTCTCCCTACTGATTCTCTGAGGTTCAGGGAGTCTAATGATATATGTGGCGACCAGACCGGCTGCCAGTTAAGGGAAGGAAGTTATATTATAAGTTGTAAATAAAGGAAAATTGGCGCCCTGTTATAAAATGAAACAGTATCCCCTACGGCAGATATGACCTTTTGGAAGGGACATTAGCCGATCGCGGATTGGCCGACGTAGGTCGCGGGCGACAAATCAGGGCCCGCCATGACGTCACCGAGTGCCCCGGGCGGCGCCAACGTCAGAGTTGATCTGACCTTGGAAGCGACAGGACGCTCCTCGGTCTGCTCTCAAGGATTGGAGGCTCTGCAAGCCTTGTTCAGTGGATTGAGCTGGCCATCGCAGCCCATCATAGTTATTGGAGACCCTGCGCTTCTGGGAAGCAAAAGAGGAACCAAGTTCAGTGAGCAGAGAAGTGCCAAACTTGGAAAATAGTCGGCGACGACGCTGGGCGGCGCCGCTGGCTGGACGTTGAGGTCTGGAAGGTGGGCGGGCAGGCCTAGCTGTGACTGGGGTCACATCCACTGAGAATCTTGGAAGGACGACACCGAGCCTAGGACAAGGAGCAACGCCTTGTGGGAGAGGCGAGTGTGGGGAAAAATAGTGATTAGCTCAGCGCCCATCGATGAACCAGGATTGGGGCAGCTGAATCTCAGGGATTGGAACGGCGACGACGCGAAGGCTCCACGACACCTGAGGACCTGTGGAACGTCCTGGATCGTCAAGGATCGACCCAAGGAAGCGTGGGAACCTCACACCATCGAGGGACAGGCGTCGTGAGCCAGGAATGTAAGGTAGATCATTTTCCCTCCCATTACCCCTTGTATGAGTAGGCTAGTTAGGCCACAATATTTACTAGTGTATGTGGCAGCAAGACTTTATTACTTTAATAGTAGAATAGGCTGCAAGGCAGCTTGTGTCCAGGACTGTCAGAGAGGACAGTGTGTATGGATGGCAGGACAGTGAAGAAGAGGTGCCGACGTGGTGAAGAGGCCCTCCTGTGAGAGTGTGAGACTCCTGTCTTCCTGCCCAGTTGAAGGAGTGTTGGAGGTCGTGGAAGAAGAGGCTGACGATCTCCAGACTCATTATCCATATTTCCATATTCACGTATTACTTGTGATTGTGTGTGTGTGTTCATGTAATTTGCATCAGTAAATCCACACATTTTATCACTGTGTTTGAGTGTGCCTCCATTTATGATATTTCTCTATGAGCATACATTTCTGGCTACAAACAATATATAATACACCCACTGAACAGCATTGCTGGGGTGCAGATATAATAACCCAGCTGGCGACCTTGCTAAGAGGAAGATAGAGAAGACAGGCGGGACAGGCGGGAAAGGAATTCCTGCAACCTTTTTTTTTGTCTGGCAGGCAAGACTCAGGGAGGTTATGGTTATAGGTAAGCCTGAGTCTTCCTTCACTCCCCCACGGGTCTAGGCCGGAACTGTTAACAGCAGTTTCCCCGTGTTTGACTGAAGGGCTTCCAGGGTGAATCAGTGGCACCCCTTTGTGGTGGAAGCAAAGACCTGCGGAGGTGGGCATTGTTGGTCCTCTCTTATGTGACCAAGGAGACTCCAGTGAATCCAGGGAGTCGGAGGGGCTGAGTATTTGGGCCTTTGAGCCCCTAGCAGCCGAGTTTTAGCAGAGCCCCGGACCACCCACCCCCACGTGACACTGTACATACCAGTTGCGTTTCTCCTGGCAGTATGGGATCGAGTCACTTCAGGGGTGTGAGTTTTCAGTTGTATATAGTCCTGGGGACCATACAGGCTTGTTTGCATTTGTGTTCCTCACGTGTGCCCCAAAGAATGAGGTGATTTGATGAAATGCAATGCCCAAGATTACCATCCGAGTGCCGGCGGGGAAGTGGTTCAAATAGCTTCAGCTATCACTTCCTTATGTCTGATCGTGATGGTCAAGCGGATTAAGGCATCCCTGTACATACCCGTTGCGCTGCTCCGGGCAGTATGGGTTTGAGTCACTTCTGGGGTGTGAGTTTTCAGTTGTATATAGTCCTGGGGACCATTCAGGCTTGTTTGCATTTGTGTTCCTCATGTGTGCCTCAAAGAATGAGGTGATTTGATAAAATGCTATGCCCAAGATTACCATCCGAGTGCCGGCGGGGAAGTGGTTCAAATAGCTTCGGCTATCACTTCCTTATGTCCGGTAGTGATGGTCAAGCGGATTAAGGCGTCCCTGTACATACCAGTTGCGTTGCTCCTGGCAGTATGGGATCGAGTCACTTCTGGGGTGTGAGTTTTCAGTTGTATATAGTCCTGGGGACCATTCAGGCTTGTTTGCATTTGTGTTCCTCACGTGTGCCCCAAAGAATGAGGTGATTTGATAAAATGCTATGCCCAAGATTACTATCCGAGTGCCGGCGGGGAAGTGGTTCAAATAGCTTCGGCTATCACTTCCTTATGTCCGGTCGTGATGGTCAAGCGGATTAAGGCGTCCCTGTACATACCAGTTGCGTTGCTCCTGGCAGTATGGGTTCGAGTCACTTCTGGGGTGTGAGTTTTCAGTTGTATATAGTCCTGGGGACCATTCAGGCTTGTTTGCATTTGTGTTCCTCACGTGTGCCCCAAAGAATGAGGTGATTTGATAAAATGCTATGCCCAAGATTACCATCCGAGTGCCGGCGAGGAAGTGGTTCAAATAGCTTCGGCTATCACTTCCTTATGTCTGGTCGTGATGGTCAAGCGGATTAAGGCGTCCCTGTACATACCCGTTGCGTTGCTCCTGGCAGTATGGGTTCGAATCACTTCAGGGGTGTGAGTTTTCAGTTGTATATAGTCCTGGGGACCATTCAGGCTTGTTTGCATTTGTGTTCCTCACGTGTGCCCCAAAGAATGAGGTGATTTGATAAAATGCTATGCTCAAGATTACCATCCGAGTACCGGGGGGTGAAGTGGTTCAAATAGCTTCGGCTATCACTTCCTTATGTCCGATCGTGATGGTCAAGCGGATTAAGGCGTCCCTGTACATACCAGTTGCGTTGCTCCTGGCAGTATGGGTTCGAGTCACTTCTGGGGTGTGAGTTTTCAGTTGTATATAGTCCTGGGGACCATTCAGGCTTGTTTGCATTTGTGTTCCTCACATGTGCCCCAAAGAATGAGGTGATTTGATAAAATGCTATGCCCAGGATTACCATCCGAGTGCCGGCAGGGAAGTGGTTCAAATAGCTTCGGCTATCACTTCCTTATGTCCGGTCGTGATGGTCAAGCGGATTAAGGCGTCCCTGTACATACCAGTTGCGTTGCTCCTGACAGTATGGGTTCGAGTCACTTCTGGGGTGTGAGTTTTCAGTTCTATATAGTCCTGGGGACCAATCAGGCTTGTTTGCATTTGTGTTCCCTACGTGTGCCCCAAAGAATGAGGTGATTTGATAAAATGCTATGCCCAAGATTACCATCCCAGTGCCGGCGGGGAATTGGTTCAAATAGCTTCCGCTATCGCTTCCTTATGTCCGGTCGTGATGGTCAAGTGGATTAAGGCGTCCCTGTACATACCAGTTGCGTTGCTCCTGGCAGTATGGGTTCGAGTCACTTCTGGGGTGTGAGTTTTCAGTTGTATATAGTCCTGGGGACCATTCAGGGTTGTTTGCATTTGTGTTCCTCACGTGTGCCCCAAAGAATGAGGTGATTTGATAAAATGCTATGCCCAAGATTACCATCCGAGTGCCGGCGGGGAAGTGGTTCAAATAGCTTCGGCTATCACTTCCTTATGTCCGGTCGTGATGGTCAAGCGGATTAAGGCGTCCCTGTACATACCAGTTGCGTTGCTCCTGACAGTATGGGTTCGAGTCACTTCTGGGGTGTGAGTTTTCAGTTGTATATAGTCCTGGGGACCAATCAGGCTTGTTTGCATTTGTGTTCCCTACGTGTGCCCCAAAGAATGAGGTGATTTGATAAAATGCTATGCCCAAGATTACCATCCCAGTGCCGGCGGGGAATTGGTTCAAATAGCTTCCGCTATCACTTCCTTATGTCCGGTCGTGATGGTCAAGTGGATTAAGGCGTCCCTGTACATACCAGTTGCGTTGCTCCTGGCAGTATGGGTTCAAGTCACTTCTGGGGTGTGAGTTTTCAGTTGTATATAGTCCTGGGGACCATTCAGGCTTGTTTGCATTTGTGTTCCTCACGTGTGCCCCAAAGAATGAGGTGATTTGATAAAATGCTATGCCCAAGATTACTATCCGAGTTTCGGCGGGGAAGTGGTTCAAATAGCTTCGGCTATCACTTCCTTATGTCCGGTCGTGATGGTCAAGCGGATTAAGGCGTCCCTGTTGTTACAGTGCCCTCTCCTATTTCTTTCGTGTGCCGGCTTAAAGAGTCATATCAGCTCTCCCTACTGATTCTCTGAGGTTCAGGGAGTCTAATGATATATGTGGCGACCAGACCGGCTGCCAGTTAAGGGAAGGAAGTTATATTATAAGTTGTAAATAAAGGAAAATTGGCGCCCTGTTATAAAATGAAACAGTATCCCCTACGGCAGATATGACCTTTTGGAAGGGACATTAGCCGATCGCGGATTGGCCGACGTAGGTCGCGGGCGACAAATCAGGGCCCGCCATGACGTCACCGAGTGCCCCGGGCGGCGCCAACGTCAGAGTTGATCTGACCTTGGAAGCGACAGGACGCTCCTCGGTCTGCTCTCAAGGATTGGAGGCTCTGCAAGCCTTGTTCAGTGGATTGAGCTGGCCATCGCAGCCCATCATAGTTATTGGAGACCCTGCGCTTCTGGGAAGCAAAAGAGGAACCAAGTTCAGTGAGCAGAGAAGTGCCAAACTTGGAAAATAGTCGGCGACGACGCTGGGCGGCGCCGCTGGCTGGACGTTGAGGTCTGGAAGGTGGGCGGGCAGGCCTAGCTGTGACTGGGGTCACATCCACTGAGAATCTTGGAAGGACGACACCGAGCCTAGGACAAGGAGCAACGCCTTGTGGGAGAGGCGAGTGTGGGGAAAAATAGTGATTAGCTCAGCGCCCATCGATGAACCAGGATTGGGGCAGCTGAATCTCAGGGATTGGAACGGCGACGACGCGAAGGCTCCACGACACCTGAGGACCTGTGGAACGTCCTGGATCGTCAAGGATCGACCCAAGGAAGCGTGGGAACCTCACACCATCGAGGGACAGGCGTCGTGAGCCAGGAATGTAAGGTAGATCATTTTCCCTCCCATTACCCCTTGTATGAGTAGGCTAGTTAGGCCACAATATTTACTAGTGTATGTGGCAGCAAGACTTTATTACTTTAATAGTAGAATAGGCTGCAAGGCAGCTTGTGTCCAGGACTGTCAGAGAGGACAGTGTGTATGGATGGCAGGACAGTGAAGAAGAGGTGCCGACGTGGTGAAGAGGCCCTCCTGTGAGAGTGTGAGACTCCTGTCTTCCTGCCCAGTTGAAGGAGTGTTGGAGGTCGTGGAAGAAGAGGCTGACGATCTCCAGACTCATTATCCATATTTCCATATTCACGTATTACTTGTGATTGTGTGTGTGTGTTCATGTAATTTGCATCAGTAAATCCACACATTTTATCACTGTGTTTGAGTGTGCCTCCATTTATGATATTTCTCTATGAGCATACATTTCTGGCTACAAACAATATATAATACACCCACTGAACAGCATTGCTGGGGTGCAGATATAATAACCCAGCTGGCGACCTTGCTAAGAGGAAGATAGAGAAGACAGGCGGGACAGGCGGGAAAGGAGTTCCTGCAACCTTTTTTTTTGTCTGGCAGGCAAGACTCAGGGAGGTTATGGTTATAGGTAAGCCTGAGTCTTCCTTCACTCCCCCACGGGTCTAGGCCGGAACTGTTAACAGCAGTTTCCCCGTGTTTGACTGAAGGGCTTCCAGGGTGAATCAGTGGCACCCCTTTGTGGTGGAAGCAAAGACCTGCGGAGGTGGGCATTGTTGGTCCTCTCTTATGTGACCAAGGAGACTCCAGTGAATCCAGGGAGTCGGAGGGGCTGAGTATTTGGGCCTTTGAGCCCCTAGCAGCCGAGTTTTAGCAGAGCCCCGGACCACCCACCCCCACGTGACACTGTACATACCAGTTGCGTTTCTCCTGGCAGTATGGGATCGAGTCACTTCAGGGGTGTGAGTTTTCAGTTGTATATAGTCCTGGGGACCATACAGGCTTGTTTGCATTTGTGTTCCTCACGTGTGCCCCAAAGAATGAGGTGATTTGATGAAATGCAATGCCCAAGATTACCATCCGAGTGCCGGCGGGGAAGTGGTTCAAATAGCTTCAGCTATCACTTCCTTATGTCTGGTCGTGATGGTCAAGCGGATTAAGGCATCCCTGTACATACCCGTTGCGCTGCTCCGGGCAGTATGGGTTTGAGTCACTTCTGGGGTGTGAGTTTTCAGTTGTATATATTCCTGGGGACCATTCAGGCTTGTTTGCATTTGTGTTCCTCATGTGTGCCTCAAAGAATGAGGTGATTTGATAAAATGCTATGCCCAAGATTACCATCCGAGTGCCGGCGGGGAAGTGGTTCAAATAGCTTCGGCTATCACTTCCTTATGTCCGGTAGTGATGGTCAAGCGGATTAAGGCGTCCCTGTACATACCAGTTGCGTTGCTCCTGGCAGTATGGGATCGAGTCACTTCTGGGGTGTGAGTTTTCAGTTGTATATAGTCCTGGGGACCATTCAGGATTGTTTGCATTTGTGTTCATCACGTGTGCCCCAAAGAATGAGGTGATTTGATAAAACGCTATGCCCAAGATTACCATCCGAGTGCCGGCGAGGAAGTGGTTCAAATAGCTTCGGCTATCACTTCCTTATGTCCGGTCGTGATGGTCAAGCGGATTAAGGCGTCCCTGTACATACCAGTTGTGTTGCTCCTGGCAGTATGGGTTCGAGTCTCTTCTGGGGTGTGAGTTTTCAGTTGTATATAGTCCTGGGGACCATTCAGGCTTGTTTGCATTTGTGTTCCTCACGTGTGCCCCAAAGAATGAGATGATTTGATAAAATGCTATGCCCAAGATTACCATCCGAGTGCTGGCAGGGAAGTGGTTCAAATAGCTTCGGCTATCACTTCCTTATGTCCGGTCGTGATGGTCAAGCGGATTGGGGCATCCCTGTACATACCAGTTGCGTTGCTCCTGGCAGTATGGGTTCGAGTCACTTCTGGGGTGTGAGTTTTCAGTTGTATATAGTCCTGGGGACCATTCAGGGTTGTTTGCATTTGTGTTCCTCATGTGTGCCCCAAAGAATGAGGTGATTTGATAAAATGCTATGCCCAAGATTACCATCCGAGTGCCGGCGGGGAAGTGGTTCAAATAGCTTCGGCTATCACTTCCTTATGTCCAGTCGTGATGGTCAAGCGGATTAAGGCGTCCCTGTACATACCAGTTGCGTTGCTCCTGGCAGTATGGGATCGAGTCACTTCTGGGGTGTGAGTTTTCAGTTGTATATAGTCCTGGGGACCATTCAGGATTGTTTGCATTTGTGTTCATCACGTGTGCCCCAAAGAATGAGGTGATTTGATAAAACACTATGCCCAAGATTACCATCCGAGTGCCGGCGGGGAAGTGGTTCAAATAGCTTCGGCTATCACTTCCTTATGTCCGGTCGTGATGGTCAAGCGGATTAAGGCGTCCCTGTACATACCAGTTGCGTTGCTCCTGGCAGTATGGGTTCGAGTCACTTCTGGGGTGTGAGTTTTCAGTTGTATATAGTCCTGGGGACCATTCAGGCTTGTTTGCATTTGTGTTCCTCACGTGTGCCCCAAAGAATGAGGTGATTTGATAAAATGCTATGCCCAAGATTACCATCCGAGTGCCGGCGGGGAAGTGGTTCAAATAGCTTCAGCTATCACTTCCTTATGTCTGGTCGTGATGGTCAAGCGGATTAAGGCATCCCTGTACATACCCGTTGCGTTGCTCCTGGCAGTATGGGTTTGAGTCACTTCTGGGGTGTGAGTTTTCAGTTGTATATAGTCCTGGGGACCATTCAGGCTTGTTTGCATTTGTGTTCCTCACGTGTGCCCCAAAGAATGAGGTGATTTGATAAAATGCTATGCCCAAGATTACCATCCGAGTGCCGGGGTGTGAAGTGGTTCAAATAGCTTCGGCTATCACTTCCTTATGTCCGGTCGTGATGGTCAAGCGGATTAAGGCGTCCCTGTACATACCAGTTGCGTTGCTCCTGGCAGTATGGGTTCGAGTCTCTTCTGGGGTGTGAGTTTTCAGTTGTATATAGTCCTGGGGACCATTCAGGCTTGTTTGCATTTGTGTTTCTCACGTGTGCCCCAAAGAATGAGATGATTTGATAAAATGCTATGCCCAAGATTACCATCCGAGTGCTGGCGGGGAAGTGGTTCAAATAGCTTCGGCTATCACTTCCTTATGTCCGGTCGTGATGGTCAAGCGGATTGGGGCATCCCTGTACATACCAGTTGCGTTGCTCCGGGCAGTATGGGTTCGAGTCACTTCTGGGGTGTGAGTTTTCAGTTGTATATAGTCCTGGGGACCATTCAGGGTTGTTTGCATTTGTGTTCCTCATGTGTGCCCCAAAGAATGAGGTGATTTGATAAAATGCTATGCCCAAGATTACCATCCGAGTGCCGGCGGGGAAGTGGTTCAAATAGCTTCGGCTATCACTTCCTTATGTCCGGTCGTGATGGTCAAGCGGATTAAGGCGTCCCTGTACATACCAGTTGCGTTGCTCCTGGCAGTATGGGATCGAGTCACTTCTGGGGTGTGAGTTTTCAGTTGTATATAGTCCTGGGGACCATTCAGGATTGTTTGCATTTGTGTTCATCACGTGTGCCCCAAAGAATGAGGTGATTTGATAAAACGCTATGCCCAAGATTACCATCCGAGTGCCGGCGGGGAAGTGGTTCAAATAGCTTCGGCTATCACTTCCTTATGTCCGGTCGTGATGGTCAAACGGATTAAGGCGTCCCTGTACATACCAGTTGTGTTGCTCCTGGCAGTATGGGTTCGAGTCACTTCTGGGGTGTGAGTTTTCAGTTGTATATAGTCCTGGGGACCATTCAGGCTTGTTTGCATTTGTGTTCCTCACGTGTGCCCCAAATAATGAGGTGATTTGATAAAATGCTATGCCCAAGATTACCATCCGAGTGCCGGCAGGGAAGTGGTTCAAATAGCTTCGACTATCACTTCCTTATGTCCGGTCGTGATGGTCAAGCGGATTAAGGCGTCCCTGTACATACCAGTTGCGTTGCTCCTGGCAGTATGGGTTCGAGTCACTTCTGGGGTGTTAGTTTTCAGTTGTATATAGTCCTGGTTACCATTCAGGCTTGTTTGCATTTGTGTTCCTCACGTGTGCCCCAAAGAATGAGGTGATTTGATAAAATGCTATGCCCAAGATTACCATCCGAGTGCCGGCGGGGAAGTGGTTCAAATAGCTTCAGCTATCACTTCGTTATGTCTGGTTGTGATGGTCAAGCGGATTAAGGCATCCCTGTACATACCCGTTGCGTTGCTCCTGGCAGTATGGGTTTGAGTCACTTCTGGGGTGTGAGTTTTCAGTTGTATATAGTCCTGGGGACCATTCAGGCTTGTTTGCATTTGTGTTCCTCACGTGTGCCCCAAAGAATGAGGTGATTTGATAAAATGCTATGCCCAAGATTACCATCCGAGTGCAGGCGGGGAAGTGGTTCAAATAGCTTCGGCTATCACTTCCTTATGTCCGGTCGTGATGGTCAAGCGGATTGGGGCATCCCTGTACATACCAGTTCCGTTGCTCCTGGCAGTATGGGTTCGAGTCACTTCTGGGGTGTGAGTTTTCAGTTGTATATAGTCCTGGGGACCATTCAGGGTTATTTGCATATGTGTTCCTCATGTGTGCCCCAGAGAATGAGGTGATTTGATAAAATGCTATGCCCAAGATTACCATCCGAGTGCCGGCGGGGAAGTGGTTCAAATAGCTTCGGCTATCACTTCCTTATGTCCGGTCGTGATGGTCAAGCGGATTAAGGCGTCCCTGTACATACCAGTTGCGTTGCTGCTGGCAGTATGGGATCGAGTCACTTCTGGGGTGTGAGTTTTCAGTTGTATATAGTCCTGGGGACCATTCAGGATTGTTTGCATTTGTGTTCATCACGTGTGCCCCAAAGAATGAGGTGATTTGATAAAACGCTATGCCCAAGATTACCATCCGAGTGCCGGCGGGGAAGTGGTTCAAATAGCTTCTGCTATCACTTCCTTATGTCCGGTCGTGATGGTCAAGCGGATTAAGGCGTCCCAGTACATACCAGTTGCGTTTCTCCTGGCAGTATGGGTTCGAGTCACTTCTGGGGTGTGAGTTTTCAGTTGTATATAGTCCTGGGGACCATTCAGGCTTGTTTGCATTTGTGTTCCTCACGTGTGCCCCAAAGAATGAGGTGATTTGATAAAATGCTATGCCCAAGATTACCATCCGAGTGCCGGCAGGGAAGTGGTTCAAATAGCTTCGACTATCACTTCCTTATGTCCGGTCGTGATGGTCAAGCGGATTAAGGAGTCCCTGTACCTACCAGTTGCGTTGCTCCTGGCAGTATGGGTTCGAGTCACTTCTGAGGTGTGAGTTTTCAGTTGTATATAGTCCTGGGGACCATTCAGGCTTGTTTGCATTTGTGTTCCTCACGTGTGCCCCAAAGAATGAGGTGATTTGATAAAATGCTATGCCCAAGATTACCATCCGAGTGCCGGCGGGTAAGTGGTTCAAATAGCTTCAGCTATCATTTCCTTATGTCTGGTCGTGATGGTCAAGCGGATTAAGGCATCCCTGTACATACCCGTTGCGTTGCTCCTGGCAGTATGGGTTTGAGTCACTTCTGGGGTGTGAGTTTTCAGTTGTATATAGTCCTGGGGACCATTCAGGCTTGTTTGCATTTGTGTTCCTCACGTGTGCCCCAAAGAATGAGGTGATTTGATAAAATGCTATGCCCAAGATTACCATCCGAGTGCCGGGGGGTGAAGTGGTTCAAATAGCTTCGGCTATCACTTCCTTATGTCCGGTCGTGATGGTCAAGCGGATTAAGGCGTCCCTGTACATACCAGCTGCGTTGCTCCTGGCAGTATGGGTTCGAGTCTCTTCTGGGGTGTGAGTTTTCAGTTGTATATAGTCCTGGGGACCATTCAGGCTTGTTTGCATTTGTGTTCCTCACGTGTGCCCCAAAGAATGAGATGATTTGATAAAATGCTATGCCCAAGATTACCATCCGAGTGCTGGCGGGGAAGTGGTTCAAATAGCTTCGGCTATCACTTCCTTATGTCCGGTCGTGATGGTCAAGCGGATTAAGGAATCCCTGTACATACCAGTTGCGTTGCTCCTGGCAGTATGGGTTCGAGTCACTTCTGGGGTGTGAGTTTTCAGTTGTATATAGTCCTGGGGACCATTCAGGGTTGTTTGCATTTGTGTTCCTCACGTGTGCCCCAAAGAATGAGGTGATTTGATAAAATGCTATGCCCAAGATTACCATCCGAGTGCCGGCGGGGAAGTGGTTCAAATAGCTTCGGCTATCACTTCCTTATGTCCGGTCGTGATGGTCAAGCGGATTAAGGCGTCCCTGTACATACCAGTTGCGTTGCTCCTGGCAGTATGGGATCGAGTCACTTCTGGGGTGTGAGTTTTCAGTTGTATATAGTCCTGGGGACCATTCAGGCTTGTTTGCATTTGTGTTCATCACGTGTGCCCCAAAGAATGAGGTAATTTGATAAAACGCTATGCCCAAGATTACCATCCGAGTGCCGGCGGGGAAGTGGTTCAAATAGCTTCGGCTATCACTTCCTTATGTCCGGTTGTGATGGTCAAGCGGATTAAGGCGTCCCTGTACATACCAGTTGTGTTGCTCCTGGCAGTATGGGTTCGAGTCACTTCTGGGGTGTGAGTTTTCAGTTGTATATAGTCCTGGGGACCATTCAGGCTTGTTTGCATTTGTGTTCCTCACGTGTGCCCCAAAGAATGAGGTGATTTGATAAAATGCTATGCCCAAGATTACCATCCCAGTGCCGGCAGGGAAGTGGTTCAAATAGGTTCGACTATCACTTCCTTATGTCCGGTCGTGATTGTCAAGCGGATTAAGGCGTCCCTGTACATACCAGTTGCGTTGCTCCTGGCAGTATGGGTTCGAGTCACTTCTGGGGTGTGAGTTTTCAGTTGTATATAGTCCTGGGGACCATTCAGGCTTGTTTGCATTTGTGTTCCTCACGTGTGCCCCAAAGAATGAGGTGATTTGATAAAATGCTATGCCCAAGATTACCATCCGAGTGCCGGCGAGGAAGTGGTTCAAATAGCTTCGGCTATCACTTCCTTATGTCTGGTCGTGATGGTCAAGCGGATTAAGGCGTCCCTGTACATACCCGTTGCGTTGCTCCTGGCAGTATGGGTGCGAGTCTCTTCTGGGGTGTGAGTTTTCAGTTGTATATAGTCCTGGGGACCATTCAGGCTTGTTTGCATTTGTGTTCCTCACGTGTGCCCCAAAGAATGGGGTGATTTGATAAAATGCTATGCCCAAGATTACCATCCGAGTGCCGGCGGGGAATTGGTTCAAATAGCTTCGGCTATCACTTCCTTATGTCCGGTCGTGATGGTCAAGCGGATTAAGGCGTCCCTGTACGTACCAGTTGCGTTGCTCCTGGCAGTATGGGTTCGAGTCACTTCTGGGGTGTGAGTTTTTAGTTGTATATAGTCCTGGGGACCATTCAGGCTTGTTTGCATTTGTGTTCCTCACGTGTGCCCCAAAGAATGAGGTGATTTGATTAAATGCTATGCCCAAGATTACCATCCGAGTGCCGGCAGGGAAGTGGTTCAAATAGCTTCGGCTCTCACTTCCTTATGTCCGGTCGTGATGGTCAAGCGGATTAAGGCGTCCCTGTACATACCAGTTGCGTTGCTCCTGGCAGTATGGGTTCGAGTCACTTCTGGGGTGTGAGTTTTCAGTTGTATATAGTCCTGGGGACCATTCCGGCTTGTTTGCATTTGTGTTCCTCACGTGTGCCCCAAAGAATGAGGTGATTTGATAAAATGCTATGCCCAAGATTACCATCCGAGTGCCGGCGGGGAAGTGGTTCAAATAGCTTCGGCTATCACTTCCTTATGTCCGGTCGTGATGGTCATTCGGATTAAGGCGTCCCTGTACATACCAGTTGCGTTGCTCCTGGCAGTATGGGTTCGAGTCACTTCTGGGGTGTGAGTTTTCAGTAGTATATAGTCCTGGGGACCATTCAGGCTTGTTTGCATTTGTGTTCCTCACGTGTGCCCCAACGAATGAGGTGATTTGATAAAATGCTATGCCCAAGATTACCATCCGAGTGCCGGCGGGGAAGTGGTTCAAATAGCTTTGGCTATCACCTCCTTATGTCTGGTCGTGATGGTCAAGCGGATTAAGGCGTCCCTGTACATACCAGTTGCGTTGCTCCTGGCAGTATGGGTTCGAGTCACTTCTGGGGTGTGAGTTTTCAGTTGTATATAGTCCTTGGGACCATTCAGGGTTGTTTGCATTTGTGTTCCACACGTGTGCCCCAAAGAATGAGGTGATTTGATAAAATGCTATGCCCAAGATTACCATCCGAGTGCCGGCGGGGAAGTGGTTCAAATAGCTTCGGCTATCACTTCCTTATGTCCGGTCATGATGGTCAAGCGTATTAAGGCGTCCCTGTACATACTAGTTGCGTTGCTCCTGGCAGTATGGGTTCGAGTCACTTCTGGGGTGTGAGTTTTCAGTTGTATATAGTCCTGGGGACCATTCAGGCTTGTTTGCATTTGTGTTCCTCACGTGCCCCAAAGAATGAGGTGATTTGATAAAATGCTATGCCCAAGATTAGCATCCGAGTGCCGGAGGGGAAGTGGTTCAAATAGCTTCGGCTATCACTTCCTTATGTCCGGTCGTGATGGTCAAGCGGATTAAGGCGTCCCTGTACATACCAGTTGCGTTGCTCCTGGCAGTATGGGTTCGAGTCTCCTCTGGGGTGTTAGTTTTCAGTTGTATATAGTCCTGGTTACCATTCAGGCTTGTTTGCATTTGTATTCCTCACGTGTGCCCCAAAGAATGAGGTGATTTGATAAAATGCTATGCCCAAGATTACCATCCGAGTGCCGGCAGGGAAGTGGTTCAAATAGCTTCGGCTATCACTTTCTTATGTCTGGTCGTGATGGTCAAGCGGATTAAGGCATCTCTGTATATACCCGTTGCGTTGCTCCTGGCAGTATGGGTTCCAGTCACTTCTGGGGTGTGAGTTTTCAGTTGTATATAGTCCTGGGGACCATTCAGGCTTGTTTGCATTTGTGTTCCTCACGTGTGCCCCAAAGAATGAGGTGATTTGATAAAATGCTATGCCCAAGATTACCATCCGAGTGCCGGGGGGTGAAGTGGTTCAAATAGCTTCGGCTATCACTTCCTTATGTCCGGTCGTGATGGTCAAGCGGATTAAGGCGTCCCTGTACATACCAGTGGCGTTGCTCCTGGCAGTATGGGTTCGAGTCACTTCTGGGGTGTGAGTTTTCAGTTGTATATAGTCCTGGGGACCATTCAGGCTTGTTTGCATTTGTGTTCATCACGTGTGCCCCAAAGAATGAGGTGATTTGATAAAACGCTATGCCCAAGATTACCATCCGAGTGCCGGCAGGGAAGTGGTTCAAATAGCTTCGACTATCACTTCCTTATGTCCGGTCGTGATGGTCAAGCGGATTAAGGCGTCCCTGTACATACCAGTTGCGTTGCTCCTGGCAGTATGGGTTCGAGTCACTTCTGGGGTGTGAGTTTTCAGTTGTATATAGTCCTGGGGACCATTCAGGCTTGTTTGCATTTGTGTTCCTCACGTGTGCCCCAAAGAATGAGGTGATTTGATAAAATGCTATGCCCAGGATTACCATCCGAGTGCCGGCGGGGAAGTGGTTCAAATAGCTTCGGCTATCACTTCCTTATGTCCGGTCGTGATGGTCAAGCAGATTAAGGCGTCCCTGTACATACCAGTTGCGTTGCTCCAGGCAGTAAGGGTTCGAGTCACTTAAGGGGTGTGAATTTTCAGTTGTATATAGTCCTGGGGACCATTCAGGCTTGTTTGCATTTGTGTTCCTCACGTGTGCCCCAAAGAATGAGGTGATTTGATAAAATGCTATGCCCAAGATTACCATCCGAGTGCCGGCGAGGAAGTGGTTCAAATAGCTTCGGCTATCACTTCCTTATGTCTGGTCGTGATGGTCAAGCGGATTAAGGCATCCCTGTACATACCAGTTGCGTTGCTCCTGACAGTATGGGTTCGAGTCACTTCTGGGGTGTGAGTTTTCAGTTTTATATTGTCCTGGGGACCATTCAGGCTTGTTTGCATTTGTGTTCCTCACGTGGGCCCCAAAGAATGATGTGATTTGATAAAATGCTATGCCCAAGATTACCATCCGAGTGCCGGCAGGGAAGTGGTTCAAATAGCTTCGGCTATCACTTCCTTATGTCTGGCCGTGATGGTCAAGCGGATTAAGGCATCCCTGTACATACCAGTTGCGTTGCTCCTGACAGTATGGGTTCGAGTCACTTCTGGGGTGTGAGTTTTCAGTTTTATATAGTCCTGGGGACCATTCAGGCTTGTTTGCATTTGTGTTCCCTACCTGTGCTCCAATGAATGAGGTGATTTGATAAAATGCTATGCCCAAGATTACCATCCGAGTGCCGGCGGGGAATTGGTTCAAATAGCTTCTGCTATCACTTCCTTATGTCCGGTCGTGATGGTCAAGCGGATTGGGGCATCCCTGTACATACCAGTTGCGTTGCTCCTGGCAGTATGGGTTCGAGTCACTTCTGGGGTGTGAGTTTTCAGTTGTATATAGTCCTGGGGACCATTCAGGGTTATTTGCATTTGTGTTCCTCATGTGTGCCCCAAAGAATGAGGTGATTTGATAAAATGCTATGCCCAAGATTACCATCCGAGTGCCGGCGGGGAAGTGGTTCAAATAGCTTCGGCTATCACTTCCTTATGTCCGGTCGTGATGGTCAAGAGGATTAAGGCGTCCCTGTACATACCAGTTGCGTTGCTGCTGGCAGTATGGGATCGAGTCACTTCTGGGGTGTGAGTTTTCAGTTGTATATAGTCCTGGGGACCATTCAGGATTGTTTGCATTTGTGTTCATCACGTGTGCCCCAAAGAATGAGGTGATTTGATAAAACGCTATGCCCAAGATTACCATCCGAGTGCCGGCGGGGAAGTGGTTCAAATAGCTTCGGCTATCACTTCCTTATGTCCGGTCGTGATGGTCAAGCGGATTAAGGCGTCCCTGTACATACCAGTTGTGGTGCTCCTGGCAGTATGGGTTCGAGTCACTTCTGGGGTGTGAGTTTTCAGTTGTATATAGTCCTGGGGACCATTCAGGCTTGTTTGCATTTGTGTTCCTCACGTGTGCCCCAAATAATGAGGTGATTTGATAAAATGCTATGCCCAAGATTACCATCCGAGTGCCGGCAGGGAAGTGGTTCAAATAGCTTCGACTATCACTTCCTTATGTCCGGTCGTGATGGTCAAGCGGATTAAGGCGTCCCTGTACATACCAGTTGCGTTGCTCCTGGCAGTATGGGTTCGAGTCACTTCTGGGGTGTTAGTTTTCAGTTGTATATAGTCCTGGTTACCATTCAGGCTTGTTTGCATTTGTGTTCCTCACGTGTGCCCCAAAGAATGAGGTGATTTGATAAAATGCTATGCCCAAGATTACCATCCGAGTGCCGGCGGGGAAGTGGTTCAAATAGCTTCAGCTATCACTTCCTTATGTCTGGTTGTGATGGTCAAGCGGATTAAGGCATCCCTGTACATACCCGTTGCGTTGCTCCTGGCAGTATGGGTTTGAGTCACTTCTGGGGTGTGAGTTTTCAGTTGTATATAGTCCTGGGGACCATTCAGGCTTGTTTGCATTTGTGTTCCTCACGTGTGCCCCAAAGAATGAGGTGATTTGATAAAATGCTATGCCCAAGATTACCATCCGAGTGCTGGCGGGGAAGTGGTTCAAATAGCTTCGGCTATCACTTCCTTATGTCCGGTCGTGATGGTCAAGCGGATTGGGGCATCCCTGTACATACCAGTTCCGTTGCTCCTGGCAGTATGGGTTCGAGTCACTTCTGGGGTGTGAGTTTTCAGTTGTATATAGTCCTGGGGACCATTCAGGGTTATTTGCATTTGTGTTCCTCATGTGTGCCCCAAAGAATGAGGTGATTTGATAAAATGCTATGCCCAAGATTACCATCCGAGTGCCGGCGGGGAAGTGGTTCAAATAGCTTCGGCTATCACTTCCTTATGTCCGGTCGTGATGGTCAAGCGGATTAAGGCGTCCCTGTACATACCAGTTGCGTTGCTGCTGGCAGTATGGGATCGAGTCACTTCTGGGGTGTGAGTTTTCAGTTGTATATAGTCCTGGGGACCATTCAGGATTGTTTGCATTTGTGTTCATCACGTGTGCCCCAAAGAATGAGGTGATTTGATAAAACGCTATGCCCAAGATTACCATCCGAGTGCCGGCGGGGAAGTGGTTCAAATAGCTTCTGCTATCACTTCCTTATGTCCGGTCGTGATGGTCAAGCGGATTAAGGCGTCCCAGTACATACCAGTTGCGTTTCTCCTGGCAGTATGGGTTCGAGTCACTTCTGGGGTGTGAGTTTTCAGTTGTATATAGTCCTGGGGACCATTCAGGCTTGTTTGCATTTGTGTTCCTCACGTGTGCCCCAAAGAATGAGGTGATTTGATAAAATGCTATGCCCAAGATTACCATCCGAGTGCCGGCAGGGAAGTGGTTCAAATAGCTTCTACTATCACTTCCTTATGTCCGGTCGTGATGGTCAAGCGGATTAAGGAGTCCCTGTACCTACCAGTTGCGTTGCTCCTGGCAGTATGGGTTCGAGTCACTTCTGAGGTGTGAGTTTTCAGTTGTATATAGTCCTGGGGACCATTCAGGCTTGTTTGCATTTGTGTTCCTCACGTGTGCCCCAAAGAATGAGGTGATTTGATAAAATGCTATGCCCAAGATTACCATCCGAGTGCCGGCGGGTAAGTGGTTCAAATAGCTTCAGCTATCACTTCCTTATGTCTGGTCGTGATGGTCAAGCGGATTAAGGCATCCCTCTACATACCCGTTGCGTTGCTCCTGGCAGTATGGGTTTGAGTCACTTCTGGGGTGTGAGTTTTCAGTTGTATATAGTCCTGGGGACCATTCAGGCTTGTTTGCATTTGTGTTCCTCACGTGTGCCCCAAAGAATGAGGTGATTTGATAAAATGCTATGCCCAAGATTACCATCCGAGTGCCGGGGGTGAAGTGGTTCAAATAGCTTCGGCTATCACTTCCTTATGTCCGGTCGTGATGGTCAAGCGGATTAAGGCGTCCCTGTACATACCAGCTGCGTTGCTCCTGGCAGTATGGGTTCGAGTCTCTTCTGGGGTGTGAGTTTTCAGTTGTATATAGTCCTGGGGACCATTCAGGCTTGTTTGCATTTGTGTTCCTCACGTGTGCCCCAAAGAATGAGATGATTTGATAAAATGCTATGCCCAAGATTACCATCCGAGTGCTGGCGGGGAAGTGGTTCAAATAGCTTCGGCTATCACTTCCTTATGTCCGGTCGTGATGGTCAAGCGGATTAAGGAATCCCTGTACATACCAGTTGCGTTGCTCCTGGCAGTATGGGTTCGAGTCACTTCTGGGGTGTGAGTTTTCAGTTGTATATAGTCCTGGGGACCATTCAGGGTTGTTTGCATTTGTGTTCCTCACGTGTGCCCCAAAGAATGAGGTGATTTGATAAAATGCTATGCCCAAGATTACCATCCGAGTGCCGGCGGGGAAGTGGTTCAAATAGCTTCGGCTATCACTTCCTTATGTCCGGTCGTGATGGTCAAGCGGATTAAGGCGTCCCTGTACATACCAGTTGCGTTGCTCCTGGCAGTATGGGATCGAGTCACTTCTGGGGTGTGAGTTTTCAGTTGTATATAGTCCTGGGGACCATTCAGGCTTGTTTGCATTTGTGTTCATCACGTGTGCCCCAAAGAATGAGGTAATTTGATAAAACGCTATGCCCAAGATTACCATCCGAGTGCCGGCGGGGAAGTGGTTCAAATAGCTTCGGCTATCACTTCCTTATGTCCGGTTGTGATGGTCAAGCGGATTAAGGCGTCCCTGTACATACCAGTTGTGTTGCTCCTGGCAGTATGGGTTCGAGTCACTTCTGGGGTGTGAGTTTTCAGTTGTATATAGTCCTGGGGACCATTCAGGCTTGTTTGCATTTGTGTTCCTCACGTGTGCCCCAAAGAATGAGGTGATTTGATAAAATGCTATGCCCAAGATTACCATCCCAGTGCCGGCAGGGAAGTGGTTCAAATAGCTTCGACTATCACTTCCTTATGTCCGGTCGTGATTGTCAAGCGGATTAAGGCGTCCCTGTACATACCAGTTGCGTTGCTCCTGGCAGTATGGGTTCGAGTCACTTCTGGGGTGTGAGTTTTCAGTTGTATATAGTCCTGGGGACCATTCAGGCTTGTATGCATTTGTGTTCCTCACGTGTGCCCCAAAGAATGAGGTGATTTGATAAAATGCTATGCCCAAGATTACCATCCGAGTGCCGGCGAGGAAGTGGTTCAAATAGCTTCGGCTATCACTTCCTTATGTCTGGTCGTGATGGTCAAGCGGATTAAGGCGTCCCTGTACATACCCGTTGCGTTGCTCCTGGCAGTATGGGTGCGAGTCATCTTCTGGGGTGTGAGTTTTCAGTTGTATATAGTCCTGGGGACCATTCAGGCTTGTTTGCATTTGTGTTCCTCACGTGTGCCCCAAAGAATGGGGTGATTTGATAAAATGCTATGCCCAAGATTACCATCCAAGTGCCGGCGGGGAATTGGTTCAAATAGCTTCGGCTATCACTTCCTTATGTCCGGTCGTGATGGTCAAGCGGATTAAGGCGTCCCTGTACATACCAGTTGCGTTGCTGCTGGCAGTATGGGATCGAGTCACTTCTGGGGTGTGAGTTTTCAGTTGTATATAGTCCTGGGGACCATTCAGGATTGTTTGCATTTGTGTTCATCACGTGTGCCCCAAAGAATGAGGTGATTTGATAAAACGCTATGCCCAAGATTACCATCCGAGTGCCGGCGGGGAAGTGGTTCAAATAGCTTCTGCTATCACTTCCTTATGTCCGGTCGTGATGGTCAAGCGGATTAAGGCGTCCCAGTACATACCAGTTGCGTTTCTCCTGGCAGTATGGGTTCGAGTCACTTCTGGGGTGTGAGTTTTCAGTTGTATATAGTCCTGGGGACCATTCAGGCATTGTTTGCATTTGTGTTCCTCACGTGTGCCCCAAAGAATGAGGTGATTTGATAAAATGCTATGCCCAAGATTACCATCCGAGTGCCGGCAGGGAAGTGGTTCAAATAGCTTCGACTATCACTTCCTTATGTCCGGTCGTGATGGTCAAGCGGATTAAGGAGTCCCTGTACCTACCAGTTGCGTTGCTCCTGGCAGTATGGGTTCGAGTCACTTCTGAGGTGTGAGTTTTCAGTTGTATATAGTCCTGGGGACCATTCAGGCTTGTTTGCATTTGTGTTCCTCACGTGTGCCCCAAAGAATGAGGTGATTTGATAAAATGCTATGCCCAAGATTACCATCCGAGTGACGGCGGGTAAGTGGTTCAAATAGCTTCAGCTATCACTTCCTTATGTCTGGTCGTGATGGTCAAGCGGATTAAGGCATCCCTGTACATACCCGTTGCGTTGCTCCTGGCAGTATGGGTTTGAGTCACTTCTGGGGTGTGAGTTTTCAGTTGTATATAGTCCTGGGGACCATTCAGGCTTGTTTGCATTTGTGTTCCTCACGTGTGCCCCAAAGAATGAGGTGATTTGATAAAATGCTATGCCCAAGATTACCATCCGAGTGCCGGGGGGTGAAGTGGTTCAAATAGCTTCGGCTATCACTTCCTTATGTCCGGTCGTGATGGTCAAGCGGATTAAGGCGTCCCTGTACATACCAGCTTGCGTTGCTCCTGGCAGTATGGGTTCGAGTCTCTTCTGGGGTGTGAGTTTTCAGTTGTATATAGTCCTGGGGACCATTCAGGCTTGTTTGCATTTGTGTTCCTCACGTGTGCCCCAAAGAATGAGATGATTTGATAAAATGCTATGCCCAAGATTACCATCCGAGTGCTGGCGGGGAAGTGGTTCAAATAGCTTCGGCTATCACTTCCTTATGTCCGGTCGTGATGGTCAAGCGGATTAAGGAATCCCTGTACATACCAGTTGCGTTGCTCCTGGCAGTATGGGTTCGAGTCACTTCTGGGGTGTGAGTTTTCAGTTGTATATAGTCCTGGGGACCATTCAGGCTTGTTTGCATTTGTGTTCCTCACGTGTGCCCCAAAGAATGAGGTGATTTGATAAAATGCTATGCCCAAGATTACCATCCGAGTGCCGGCGGGGAAGTGGTTCAAATAGCTTCGGCTATCACTTCCTTATGTCCGGTCGTGATGGTCAAGCGGATTAAGGCGTCCCTGTACATACCAGTTGCGTTGCTCCTGGCAGTATGGGATTCGAGTCACTTCTGGGGTGTGAGTTTTCAGTTGTATATAGTCCTGGGGACCATTCAGGCTTGTTTGCATTTGTGTTCATCACGTGTGCCCCAAAGAATGAGGTGATTTGATAAAACGCTATGCCCAAGATTACCATCCGAGTGCCGGCGGGGAAGTGGTTCAAATAGCTTCGGCTATCACTTCCTTATGTCCGGTCGTGATGGTCAAGCGGATTAAGGCGTCCCTGTACATACCAGTTGCGTTGCTCCTGGCAGTATGGGTTCGAGTCACTTCTGGGGTGTGAGTTTTCAGTTGTATATAGTCCTGGGGACCATTCAGGCTTGTTTGCATTTGTGTTCCTCACGTGTGCCCCAAAGAATGAGGTGATTTGATAAAATGCTATGCCCAAGATTACCATCCGAGTGCCGGCAGGGGAAGTGGTTCAAATAGCTTCGACTATCACTTCCTTATGTCCGGTCGTGATGGTCAAGCGGATTAAGGCGTCCCTGTACATACCAGTTGCGTTGCTCCTGGCAGTATGGGTTCGAGTCACTTCTGGGGTGTGAGTTTTCAGTTGTATATAGTCCTGGGGACCATTCAGGCTTGTATTGCATTTGTGTTCCTCACGTGTGCCCCAAAGAATGAGGTGATTTGATAAAATGCTATGCCCAAGATTACCATCCGAGTGCCGGCGAGGAAGTGGTTCAAATAGCTTCGGCTATCACTTCCTTATGTCTGGTCGTGATGGTCAAGCGGATTAAGGCGTCCCTGTACATACCAGTTGCGTTGCTCCTGGCAGTATGGGTGCGAGTCTCTTCTGGGGTGTGAGTTTTCAGTTGTATATAGTCCTGGGGACCATTCAGGCTTGTTTGCATTTGTGTTCCTCACGTGTGCCCCAAAGAATGAGGTGATTTGATAAAATGCTATGCCCAAGATTACCATCCGAGTGCCGGCGGGGAAGTGGTTCAAATAGCTTCGGCTATCACTTCCTTATGTCCGGTCGTGATGGTCAAGCGGATTAAGGCGTCCCTGTACATACCAGTTGCGTTGCTCCTGGCAGTATGGGTTCGAGTCACTTCTGGGGTGTGAGTTTTCAGTTAGTATATAGTCCTGGGGACCATTCAGGCTTGTTTGCATTTGTGTTCCTCACGTGTGCCCCAAAGAATGAGGTGATTTGATAAAATGCTATGCCCAAGATTACCATCCGAGTGCCGGCGGGGAAGTGGTTCAAATAGCTTCGGCTATCACTTCCTTATGTCCGGTCGTGATGGTCAAGCGGATTAAGGCGTCCCTGTACATACCAGTTGCGTTGCTCCTGGCAGTATGGGATCGAGTCACTTCTGGGGTGTGAGTTTTCAGTTGTATATAGTCCTGGGGACCATTCAGGCTTGTTTGCATTTGTGTTCATCACGTGTGCCCCAAAGAATGAGGTGAATTTGATAAAACGCTATGCCCAAGATTACCATCCGAGTGCCGGCGGGGAAGTGGTTCAAATAGCTTCGGCTATCACTTCCTTATGTCCGGTTGTGATGGTCAAGCGGATTAAGGCGTCCCTGTACATACCAGTTGCGTTGCTCCTGGCAGTATGGGTTCGAGTCACTTCTGGGGTGTGAGTTTTCAGTTGTATATAGTCCTGGGGACCATTCAGGCTTGTTTGCATTTGTGTTCCTCACGTGTGCCCCAAAGAATGAGGTGATTTGATAAAATGCTATGCCCAAGATTACCATCCCAGTGCCGGCAGGGAAGTGGTTCAAATAGCTTCGACTATCACTTCCTTATGTCCGGTCGTGATTGTCAAGCGGATTAAGGCGTCCCTGTACATACCAGTTGCGTTGCTCCTGGCAGTATGGGTTCGAGTCACTTCTGGGGTGTGAGTTTTCAGTTGTATATAGTCCCTGGGGACCATTCAGGCTTGTTTGCATTTGTGTTCCTCACGTGTGCCCCAAAGAATGAGGTGATTTGATAAAATGCTATGCCCAAGATTACCATCCGAGTGCCGGCGAGGAAGTGGTTCAAATAGCTTCGGCTATCACTTCCTTATGTCTGGTCGTGATGGTCAAGCGGATTAAGGCGTCCCTGTACATACCCGTTGCGTTGCTCCTGGCAGTATGGGTGCGAGTCTCTTCTGGGGTGTGAGTTTTCAGTTGTATATAGTCCTGGGGACCATTCAGGCTTGTTTGCATTTGTGTTCCTCACGTGTGCCCCAAAGAATGAGGTGATTTGATAAAATGCTATGCCCAAGATTACCATCCGAGTGCCGGCGGGGAAGTGGTTCAAATAGCTTCGGCTATCACTTCCTTATGTCCGGTCGTGATGGTCAAGCGGATTAAGGCGTCCCTGTACATACCAGTTGCGTTGCTCCTGGCAGTATGGGTTCGAGTCACTTCTGGGGTGTGAGTTTTCAGTAGTATATAGTCCTGGGGACCATTCAGGCTTGTTTGCATTTGTGTTCCTCACGTGTGCCCCAACGAATGAGGTGATTTGATAAAATGCTATGCCCAAGATTACCATCCGAGTGCCGGCGGGGAAGTGGTTCAAATAGCTTTGGCTATCACCTCCTTATGTCTGGTCGTGATGGTCAAGCGGATTAAGGCGTCCCTGTACATACCAGTTGCGTTGCTCCTGGCAGTATGGGTTCGAGTCACTTCTGGGGTGTGAGTTTTCAGTTGTATATAGTCCTTGGGACCATTCAGGGTTGTTTGCATTTGTGTTCCACACGTGTGCCCCAAAGAATGAGGTGATTTGATAAAATGCTATGCCCAAGATTACCATCCGAGTGCCGGCGGGGAAGTGGTTCAAATAGCTTCGGCTATCACTTCCTTATGTCCGGTCATGATGGTCAAGCGTATTAAGGCGTCCCTGTACATACTAGTTGCGTTGCTCCTGGCAGTATGGGTTCGAGTCACTTCTGGGGTGTGAGTTTTCAGTTGTATATAGTCCTGGGGACCATTCAGGCTTGTTTGCATTTGTGTTCCTCACGTGTGCCCCAAAGAATGAGGTGATTTGATAAAATGCTATGCCCAAGATTACCATCCGAGTGCCGGAGGGGAAGTGGTTCAAATAGCTTCGGCTATCACTTCCTTATGTCCGGTCGTGATGGTCAAGCGGATTAAGGCGTCCCTGTACATACCAGTTGCGTTGCTCCTGGCAGTATGGGTTCGAGTCTCCTCTGGGGTGTTAGTTTTCAGTTGTATATAGTCCTGGTTACCATTCAGGCTTGTTTGCATTTGTGTTCCTCACGTGTGCCCCAAAGAATGAGGTGATTTGATAAAATGCTATGCCCAAGATTACCATCCGAGTGCCGGCAGGGGAAGTGGTTCAAATAGCTTCGGCTATCACTTCCTTATGTCTGGTCGTGATGGTCAAGCGGATTAAGGCATCTCTGTACATACCCGTTGCGTTGCTCCTGGCAGTATGGGTTCCAGTCACTTCTGGGGTGTGAGTTTTCAGTTGTATATAGTCCTGGGGACCATTCAGGCTTGTTTGCATTTGTGTTCCTCACGTGTGCCCCAAAGAATGAGGTGATTTGATAAAATGCTATGCCCAAGATTACCATCCGAGTGCCGGGGGTGAAGTGGTTCAAATAGCTTCGGCTATCACTTCCTTATGTCCGGTCGTGATGGTCAAGCGGATTAAGGCGTCCCTGTACATACCAGTTGCGTTGCTCCTGGCAGTATGGGTTCGAGTCACTTCTGGGGTGTGAGTTTTCAGTTGTATATAGTCCTGGGGACCATTCAGGCTTGTTTGCATTTGTGTTCCTCACGTGTGCCCCAAAGAATGAGGTGATTTGATAAAATGCTATGCCCAGGATTACCATCCGAGTGCCGGCGGGGAAGTGGTTCAAATAGCTTCGGCTATCACTTCCTTATGTCCGGTCGTGATGGTCAAGCAGATTAAGGCGTCCCTGTACATACCAGTTGCGTTGCTCCAGGCAGTAAGGGTTCGAAGTCACTTAAGGGGTGTGAATTTTCAGTTGTATATAGTCCTGGGGACCATTCAGGCTTGTTTGCATTTGTGTTCCTCACGTGTGCCCCAAAGAATGAGGTGATTTGATAAAATGCTATGCCCAAGATTACCATCCGAGTGCCGGCGAGGAAGTGGTTCAAATAGCTTCGGCTATCACTTCCTTATGTCTGGTCGTGATGGTCAAGCGGATTAAGGCGTCCCTGTACATACCAGTTGCGTTGCTCCTGACAGTATGGGTTCGAGTCACTTCTGGGGTGTGAGTTTTCAGTTTTATATTGTCCTGGGGACCATTCAGGCTTGTTTGCATTTGTGTTCCTCACGTGTGCCCCAAAGAATGAGGTGATTTGATAAAATGCTATGCCCAAGATTACCATCCGAGTGCCGGCGGGGAAGTGGTTCAAATAGCTTCGGCTATCACTTCCTTATGTCCGGTCGTGATGGTCAAGTGGATTAAGGCGTCCCTGTACATACCAGTTGCGTTGCTCCAGGCAGTATGGGTTCGAGTCTCTTCTTGGGTGTGAGTTTTCAGTTTTATATAGTCCTGGTGACCATTCAGGCTTGTTTGCATTAGTGTTCCTCACGTGTGCCCCAAAGAATGAGGTGATTTGATAAAATGCTATGCCCAAGATTACCATCCGAGTGCCGGGGGGTGAAGTGGTTCAAATAGCTTCGGCTATCACTTCCTTATGTCCGGTCGTGATGGTCAAGCGGATTAAGGCGTCCCTGTACATACCAGTTGCGTTGCTCCTGGCAGTATGGGTTCGAGTCACTTCTGGGGTGTGAGTTTTCAGTTGTATATAGTCCTGGGGACCATTCAGGGTTGTTTGCATTTGTGTTCCACCACGTGTGCCCCAAAGAATGAGGTGATTTGATAAAATGCTATGCCCAAGATTACCATCCGAGTGCCGGGGGGTGAAGTGGTTCAAATAGCTTCGGCTATCACTTCCTTATGTCCGGTCGTGATGGTCAAGTGGATTAAGGTGTCCCTGTACATACCAGTTGCGTTGCTCCTGGCAGTATGGGTTCGAGTCTCTTCTGGGGTGTGAGTTTTCAGTTTTATATAGTCCTGGTGACCATTCAGGCTTGTTTGCATTAGTGTTCCTCACGTGTGCCCCAATGAATGAGGTGATTTGATAAAATGCTATGCCCAAGATTACCATCCGAGTGCCGGGGGGTGAAGTGGTTCAAATAGCTTCGGCTATCACTTCCTTATGTCCGGTCGTGATGGTCAAGCGGATTAAGGCGTCCCTGTACATACCAGTTGCGTTGCTCCTGGCAGAATGGGTTCGAGTCACTTCTGGGGTGTGAGTTTTCAGTTGTATATAGTCCTGGGGACCATTCAGGGTTGTTTGCATTTGTGTTCCTCACGTGTGCCCCAAATAATGAGGTGATTTGATAAAATGCTATGCCCAAGATTACCATCCGAGTGCCAGCAGGGAAGTGGTTCAAATAGCTTCGGCTATCACTTCCTTATGTCCGGTCGTGATGGTCAAGCGGATTAAGGCATCCCTGTACGTACCAGTTGCGTTGCTCCTGGCAGTATGGGTTCGAGTCACTTCTGGGGTGTGAGTTTTCAGTTGTATATAGTCCTGGGACCATTTAGGCTTGTTTGCATTTGTGTTCCTCACGTGTGCCCCAAAGAATGAGGTGATTTGATAAAATGCTATGCCCAAGATTACCATCCGAGTGCCGGCGGGGAAGTGGTTCAAATAGCTTCGGCTATCACTTCCTTATGTCCGGTCGTGATGGTCAAGCGGATTAAGGCGTCCCTGTACATACCAGTTGCGTTGCTCCTGGCAGTATGGGTTCGAGTCACTTCTGGGGTGTGAGTTTTCAGTAGTATATAGTCCTGGGGACCATTCAGGCTTGTTTGCATTTGTGTTCCTCACGTGTGCCCCAACGAATGAGGTGATTTGATAAAATGCTATGCCCAAGATTACCATCCGAGTGCCGGCGGGGAAGTGGTTCAAATAGCTTTGGCTATCACCTCCTTATGTCTGGTCATGATGGTCAAGCGGATTAAGGCGTCCCTGTACATACCAGTTGCGTTGCTCCTGGCAGTATGGGTTCGAGTCACTTCTGGGGTGTGAGTTTTCAGTTGTATATAGTCCTTGGGACCATTCAGGGTTGTTTGCATTTGTGTTCCACACGTGTGCCCCAAAGAATGAGGTGATTTGATAAAATGCTATGCCCAAGATTACCATCCGAGTGCCGGCGGGGAAGTGGTTCAAATAGCTTCGGCTATCACTTCCTTATGTCCGGTCATGATGGTCAAGCGTATTAAGGCGTCCCTGTACATACTAGTTGCGTTGCTCCTGGCAGTATGGGTTCGAGTCACTTCTGGGGTGTGAGTTTTCAGTTGTATATAGTCCTGGGGACCATTCAGGCTTGTTTGCATTTGTGTTCCTCACGTGTGCCCCAAAGAATGAGGTGATTTGATAAAATGCTATGCCCAAGATTACCATCCGAGTGCCGGAGGGGAAGTGGTTCAAATAGCTTCGGCTATCACTTCCTTATGTCCAGTCGTGATGGTCAAGCGGATTAAGGCGTCCCTGTACATACCAGTTGCGTTGCTCCTGGCAGTATGGGTTCGAGTCTCCTCTGGGGTGTTAGTTTTCAGTTGTATATAGTCCTGGTTACCATTCAGGCTTGTTTGCATTTGTGTTCCTCACGTGTGCCCCAAAGAATGAGGTGATTTGATAAAATGCTATGCCCAAGATTACCATCCGAGTGCCGGCGGGGAAGTGGTTCAAATAGCTTCGGCTATCACTTCCTTATGTCTGGTCGTGATGGTCAAGCGGATTAAGGCATCTCTGTACATACCCGTTGCGTTGCTCCTGGCAGTATGGGTTCCAGTCACTTCTGGGGTGTGAGTTTTCAGTTGTATATAGTCCTGGGGACCATTCAGGCTTGTTTGCATTTGTGTTCCTCACGTGTGCCCCAAAGAATGAGGTGATTTGATAAAATGCTATGCCCAAGATTACCATCCGAGTGCCGGGGGGTGAAGTGGTTCAAATAGCTTCGGCTATCACTTCCTTATGTCCGGTCGTGATGGTCAAGCGGATTAAGGCGTCCCTGTACATACCAGTGGCGTTGCTCCTGGCAGTATGGGTTCGAGTCACTTCTGGGGTGTGAGTTTTCAGTTGTATATAGTCCTGGGGACCATTCAGGCTTGTTTGCATTTGTGTTCATCTCGTGTGCCCCAAAGAATGAGGTGATTTGATAAAACGCTATGCCCAAGATTACCATCCGAGTGCCGGCAGGGAAGTGGTTCAAATAGCTTCGACTATCACTTCCTTATGTCCGGTCGTGATGGTCAAGCGGATTAAGGCGTCCCTGTACATACCAGTTGCGTTGCTCCTGGCAGTATGGGTTCGAGTCACTTCTGGGGTGTGAGTTTTCAGTTGTATATAGTCCTGGGGACCATTCAGGCTTGTTTGCATTTGTGTTCCTCACGTGTGCCCCAAAGAATGAGGTTATTTGATAAAATGCTATGCCCAGGATTACCATCCGAGTGCCGGCGGGGAAGTGGTTCAAATAGCTTCGGCTATCACTTCCTTATGTCCGGTCGTGATGGTCAAGCAGATTAAGGCGTCCCTGTACATACCAGTTGCGTTGCTCCAGGCAGTAAGGGTTCGAGTCACTTAAGGGGTGTGAATTTTCAGTTGTATATAGTCCTGGGGACCATTCAGGCTTGTTTGCATTTGTGTTCCTCACGTGTGCCCCAAAGAATGAGGTGATTTGATAAAATGCTATGCCCAAGATTACCATCCGAGTGCCGGCGAGGAAGTGATTCAAATAGCTTCGGCTATCACTTCCTTATGTCTGGTCGTGATGGTCAAGCGGATTAAGGCGTCCCTGTACATACCAGTTGCGTTGCTCCTGACAGTATGGGTTCGAGTCACTTCTGGGGTGTGAGTTTTCAGTTTTATATTGTCCTGGGGACCATTCAGGCTTGTTTGCATTTGTGTTCCTCACGTGTGCCCCAAAGAATGAGGTGATTTGATAAAATGCTATGCCCAAGATTACCATCCGAGTGCCGGCGGGGAAGTGGTTCAAATAGCTTCGGCTATCACTTCCTTATGTCCGGTCGTGATGGTCAAGTGGATTAAGGCGTCCCTGTACATACCAGTTGCGTTGCTCCTGGCAGTATGGGTTCGAGTCTCTTCTGGGGTGTGAGTTTTCAGTTTTATATAGTCCTGGTGACCATTCAGGCTTGTTTGCATTAGTGTTCCTCACGTGTGCCCCAAAGAATGAGGTGATTTGATAAAATGCTATGCCCAAGATTACCATCCGAGTGCCGGGGGGTGAAGTGGTTCAAATAGCTTCGGCTATCACTTCCTTATGTCCGGTCGTGATGGTCAAGCGGATTAAGGCGTCCCTGTACATACCAGTTGCGTTGCTCCTGGCAGTATGGGTTCGAGTCACTTCTGGGGTGTGAGTTTTCAGTTGTATATAGTCCTGGGGACCATTCAGGGTTGTTTGCATTTGTGTTCCACACGTGTGCCCCAAAGAATGAGGTGATTTGATAAAATGCTATGCCCAAGATTACCATCCGAGTGCCGGCGGGGAAGTGGTTCAAATAGCTTCGGCTATCACTTCCTTCCCAGCAAACAATTTTAGGTTGCCACAACATATCTGGAAAGTATTTGAAAGTATTGGAAACGTTTGTTTTATCGTATCAGATACGATATTGTGTGTGGACTTAAATAGGTTTCCAAAACTTATAACCAAGACATATGTATCTAACACTAATTTGAGATGTTGTGGCAACTTTACACTCCTAACATGAGTCATTCATAATCCATTCATATACCAATATGAATCTCTTGTGAAAGGTTTGAGCCAATAATCTGAACCCTTTTCACATCTTTGTGTTTAAAGTTAAATTTCTTGAAATTAAATTATATTTTATATTATATTATTTTTATTATATTTTATATTATATTATTATTTTCAATTTAAATATTAAAACCAATTTAAGGGTAAAAAAAATCTAATAATTTATATTTCTTTTATTATTTACTAGCAATTATAATTATTTACTAACGGCGGCGGCGGCGGGCGGACAGTGGCGGCGGGCGGACAGTAGCGGCGGTGGCGGATAGTGGCGGCGGGCGGACAGTGGCGGCGGTGGCGGACAGTGGCGGCGGGCGGACAGTGGCGGCGGGCGGACAGTGGCGGCGGGCGGACAGTGGCGGCGGGCGGACAGTGGCGTCGGGCGGACAGTGGCGGCGGTGGCGGATAGTGGCGGCGGTGGCGGATAGTGGCGGCGGGCGGACAGTGGCGGCGGGCGGACAGTGGCGGCGGTGGCGGATAGTGGCGGCGGGCGGCGGCGGGCGGCGGCGGGCGGACAGTGGCGGCGGGCGGACAGTGGCGGCGGGAGGACAGTGGCGGCGGTGGCGGATAGTGGCGGCGGGCGGACAGTGGCGGCGGGCGGACAGTGGCGGTGGGCGGACAGTGGCGGCTGTGGCGGATAGTGGCGGCGGGCGGACCGTGGCGGCTTTGGCGGCGGTGGTGGACAGTGGCGGCGGGCGGACAGTGGCGGCGGCGGGCGGACAGTGGCGGCGGCGGGCGGACAGTGGCGGCGGCGGGCGGACAGTGGCGGCGGCGGGCGGACAGTGGAGGCGGCGGGCGGACAGTGGAGGCGGCGGGCGGACAGTGGAGGCGGAGGGCGGACAGTGGTGGCGGCGGGCGGACAGTGGTGGCGGCGGGCGGACAGTGGTGGCGGCGGGCGGACAGTGGTGGCGGCGGGCGGACAGTGGTGGCGGTGGCAGACAGTGGTGGCGGTGGCGGACAGTGGCGGCGGTGGCGGACAGTGACGGCGGTGGCGGACAGTGGCGGCGGTGGCGGACAGTGGCGGCGGTGGCGGACACTGGCGGCTGTGTCTGGCGGTGGTGGCGGGCGGTGGCGGGTGGCGGCGTCTGTGATGAGTGGTGGCGGCTGGCGGTGGTGGGTGCAGGTGGCGGCGGTGGTGGTGGGTGGTGGTGGTGGGTGGTGGTGGCGGCGGTGGTGGTGGGTGGTGGTGGCGGCGGCGGCTGGTGGTGGTGGGTGGTGGCGGCGGTGGTGGTGGGTGGTGGTGGTGGTGGTGGGTGGTGGTGGTGGGTGGTGGTGGTGGGTGGTGGCGGCGGTGGTGGTGGGTGGTGGGTGGCGGCGGCGGCTGGTGGTGGTGGGTGGTGGCGGCGGGTGGTGGTGGTGGGTGGTGGCGGCGGGTGGTGGGTGGTGGCGGCTGTGGTGGGTGGTGGCGGGCGGTGGCGGGCGGTGGCGGGCGGCGGCGGCTGTGGTGGGTGGTGACGATCGGCGGTGGGGGGGGGCTGGTGGCGGCTGGCGGTGGCGGCTTGCGGTGGCGACTGTGGCAACGGGCGGTGACGGCTGATAGCGGGCGGTGGTGGCGGCTGGTGGTGGCGGCTGGTGGTGGTGGTGGCAGCTGGTGGCGGTGATGGCGGCTGGTGGTGGTGGCAGCTGGTGGCGGTGATGGCGGCTGGTGGTGGTGGTGGTGGCGGCTGGTGGTGGTGGCAGCTGGTGGTGGCTGGTGGCGGTGATGGCGGCTGGTGGTGGTGGTGGTGGTGGTGATGGCGGCTGGTGGCGGGCGGTGGCGGGCGGTGGCGGCTTGTGGCGGCTGGTGGTGGCGGCGGTGGTGGGTGGTGGTGGTGGTGGTGGGTGGTGGTGGCGGCTGTGGTGGGTGGTGGCGGTGGTGTCGGCGGCGGCTGTGGTGGGTGGTGGCGGCGGCGGCGGTGATGGGTGGTGGCGGCGGCGGTGGTGGTGGGTGGTGGTGGCGGCGGCGGTGATGGGTGGTGGCGGCGGTGGTGGTGGGTGGTGGTGGCGGCGGCGGCTGGTGGTGGTGGGTGGTGGTGGTGGGTGGTGGTGGGTGGTGGCGGCTGGTGGCGGTGGTGGGTGGCGGTGGCTGGTGGCGGGTGGCGGCTGGTGGTGGGTGGTGGCGGCGGGTGGTGAGTGGCGGTGGTGGGTGGCGGTGGCTGGTGGCGGGTGGTGGCGGGTGGCGGCTGGTGGTGGCGGGTGGCGGCTGGTGGTGGGTGGTGGCGGCGGGTGGTGAGTGGCGGTGGTGGGTGGCGGTGGCTGGTGGCGGCTGGTGGTGGGTGGTGGCGGGTGGCGGCTGGTGGTGGGTGGTGGCGGGTGGCGGCTGGTGGTGGGTGGTGGCGGGTGGCGGCTGGTGGTGGCGGGTGGCGGGTGGCGGCTGGTGGTGGGTGGTGGCGGGTGGCGGCTGGTGGTGGGTGGTGGCGGGTGGTGGCTGGTGGTGGGTGGTGGCGGGTGGTGGCGGGTGGCGGCTGGTGGTGGGTGGTGGCGGGTGGCGGCTGGTGGTGGGTGGCGGCTGGCGGGTGGTGGCGGGTGGCGGCGGGTGGTGGCGGGTGGCGGCGGGTGGTGGGTGGTGGCGGCGGGTGGTGAGTGGCGGCTGGTGGTGGGTGGTGGCGGGTGGCGGCTGGTGGTGGGTGGTGGCGGGTGGCGGCTGGTGGTGGCGGGTGGCGGCTGGTGGTGGGTGGTGGCGGGTGGCGGCTGACGGTGGGTGGTGGCGGGTGGCGGCTGACGGTGGGTGGTGGCGGGTGGCGGCTGGTGGTGGGTGGCGGCTGGTGGTGGGTGGCGGCGGGTGGCGGCTGGTGGTGGGTGGCGGGTGGCGGCGGGTGGTGGGTGGTGGTGGGTGGTGGCAGGTGGCGGCTGGTGGTGGGTGGTGGCGGGTGGCGGCTGGTGGTGGGTGGCGGCTGGTGGTGGGTGGTGGCGGGTGGCGGCTGGTGGTGGGCGGCGGGTGGCGGCGGGTGGCGGCGGGTGGCGGCTGGTGGCTGCCAGCTGGGACACACCCTTCACCACTGAAGGTCTGAGCAAAACTAACCATATGTTTCTCTCACCCACCAGCCCAGTGTTGCCAGCTCGCGCTCTCAAAATGTTTCCTTCAAAGATTGTATATTATCTTTGAACAACAAGTTTGATTATCAAGGAAATAATGCATATATTATTGTCACATTAATACTGTGCAATATCTTATTACATTCCTGCTAAATAATTATAATTTGAAACAGGACAAAAAATCCAACATATATATAAAAACCAACATTAGAGATCACGAGGCCTAGGCCTCGCCTGTGACCACACATCCTGCCTCCCTGGCCTGCTACTCTCTCACACCTCACACTCTTAACTCTCTCATAATCACTCTCACTCTCTTACTCTGTCACTCTTACTCTCTGTCACTCTTACTCTCTGTCACTCTTACTCTCTGTCACTCTTACTCTGTCACTCTTACTCTCTGTCACTCTTACTCTGTCACTCTTACTCTCTGTCACTCTTACTCTCTGTCACTCTTACTCTGTCACTCTTACTCTCTGTCACTCTTACTCTCTGTCACTCTTACTCTCTGTCACTCTTACTCTGTCACTCTTACTCTGTCACTCTTACTCTCTGTCACTCTTACTCTCTGTCACTCTTACTCTCTGTCACTCTTACTCTCTGTCATTCTTACTCTGTCACTCTTACTCTGTCACTCTTACTCTCTGTCACTCTTACTGTCTGTCACTCTTACTCTCTGTCACTCTTACTCTCTGTCATTCTTACTCTGTCACTCTTACTCTGTCACTCTTACTCTCTGTCACTCTTACTGTCTGTCACTCTTACTCTCTGTCACTCTTACTCTGTCACTCTTACTCTCTGTCACTCTTACCCTCTGTCACTCTTACTCTCTGTCACTCTTACTCTCTGTCACTCTTACTCTCTGTCACTCTTACTCTGTCACTCTTACTCTCTGTCACTCTTACTCTCTGTCACTCTTACTCTCTGTCACTCTTACTCTCTGTCACTCTTACTCTCTGTCACTCTTACTCTGTCATTCTTACTCACTCTCAGTCACCCTTGCCCATTCATACTCACTCTCTCACTCTTACTCTCATACTCTTACTCTCAATTACTCTTACTCTCAATCACTCTTACTCCCAATCACTCCTACTCCCAATCACTCCTACTCTCAATCACTCCTACTCTCATTCTTACTCTTACTCTTACTCCCAATTACTCTTACTCTCAATCACTCTTATTCTCATTCTTACTCTCACTCTTACTCTTACTCCCAATAACTCTTACTCCCAATCACTCTTACTCTCAATCACTCTTACTCTCAATCACTCTTACTCTCATTCTTACTCTTACTCACTCTTACTCTCAATCACTCTTATTCTCATTCTTACTCCTACTCCCAATCACTCGTACTCCCAATCACTCTTACTCTCAATCACTCTTACTCCCAATCACTCTTACTCTCAATTACTTTTACTCTCAATCACTCTTACTCCCAATCACTCCTACTCCCAATCACTCTTACTCTCAATCACTCTTACTCTCAATCACTCTTACTCTCATTCTTACTCTTACTCACTCTTACTCTCAATCACTCTTATTCTCATTCTTACTCCTACTCCCAATCACTCGTACTCCCAATCACTCTTACTCTCTGTCACTCTTACTCTCTGTCACTCTTACTCTGTCACTCTTACTCTCTGTCACTCTTACTCTCTGTCACTCTTACTCTCTGTCACTCTTACTCTCTGTCACTCTTACTCTCTGTCACTCTTACTCTGTCATTCTTACTCACTCTCAGTCACCCTTGCCCATTCATACTCACTCTCTCACTCTTACTCTCATACTCTTACTCTCAATTACTCTTACTCTCAATCACTCTTACTCCCAATCACTCCTACTCCCAATCACTCCTACTCTCAATCACTCCTACTCTCATTCTTACTCTTACTCTTACTCCCAATTACTCTTACTCTCAATCACTCTTATTCTCATTCTTACTCTCACTCTTACTCTTACTCCCAATAACTCTTACTCCCAATCACTCTTACTCTCAATCACTCTTACTCTCAATCACTCTTACTCTCATTCTTACTCTTACTCACTCTTACTCTCAATCACTCTTATTCTCATTCTTACTCCTACTCCCAATCACTCGTACTCCCAATCACTCTTACTCTCAATCACTCTTACTCCCAATCACTCTTACTCTCAATTACTTTTACTCTCAATCACTCTTACTCCCAATCACTCCTACTCCCAATCACTCCTACTCTCAATCACTCCTACTCTCATTCTTACTCTTACTCTTACTCCCAATCATTCTTACTCTCAATCACTCTTATTCTCATTCTTACTCTTACTCTTACTCCCAATCACTCTTACTCCTAATCACTCTTACTCTCAATCACTCTTACTCTCAATCACTCTTACTCTCAATCACTCTTACTCTCATTCTTACTCTTACTCACTCTTACTCTCAATCACTCTTATTCTCATTCTTACTCCTACTCTCACTCTAACTCCTACTCCCAATCACTCCTACTCCCAATCACTCTTACTCTCAATCACTCTTACTCCCAATCACTCTTACTCTCAATCACTCTTACTCTCAATCACTCTTACTCTCAATCACTCTTACTCTCAATCACTCTTACTCTCACTAACTCTCAATCACTCTTACTCTCACTCTAACTCTCAATCACTCTTACTCTCATACTCACCCTTACTCTCAATCACTTTACTCTCACTCTTACTCATTCTGTCACCCTTACTCACTCTGTCACTCTTACTCTCAGTCACTCTTACTTATACTCACTCTTACTCACACTTACACACTCTCTGTCACTCTTACTCTCTGTCACTCTTACTCTCTGTCACTCTTACTGTCTGTCACTCTTACTCTCTGTCACTTTTACTCTGTCACTCTTACTCTCTGTCACTCTTACTCTCTGTCACTCTTACTCTGTCACTCTTACTCTCTGTCACTCTTACTCTCTGTCACTCTTACTCTGTCACTCTTACTCTCTGTCACTCTTACTCTCTGTCACTCTTACTCTCTGTCACTCTTACTCTCTGTCACTCTTACTCTCTGTTACTCTTACTCTCTGTCACTCTTACTCTCTGTCACTCTTACTCTGTCACTCTTACTCTCTGTCACTCTTACTCTCTGTCACTCTTATTCTCTATCACTCTTACTCTGTCATTCATACTCTGTCACTCTTACTCACTCTCAGTCACCCTTACCCATTCATACTCACTCTCTCACTCTTACTCTCATACTCTTACTCTCAATTACTCTTACTCTCAATCACTCTTACTCCCAATCACTCCTACTCCCAATCACTCCTACTCTCAATCAACCCTACTCTCATTCTTACTCTTACTCTTACTCCCAATCATTCTTACTCTCAATCACTCTTATTCTCATTCTTACTCTTACTCTTACTCCCAATCACTCTTACTCCTAATCACTCTTACTCTCAATCACTCTTACTCTCAATCACTCTTACTCTCAATCACTCTTACTCTCATTCTTACTCTTACTCACTCTTACTCTCAATCACTCTTATTCTCATTCTTACTCCTACTCTCACTCTAACTCCTACTCCCAATCACTCTTACTCCCAATCACTCTTACTCCCAATCACTCTTACTCCCAATCACTCTTACTCTCAATCACTCTTACTCTCAATCACTCTTACTCTCAATCACTCTTACTCTTAATCACTCTTACTCTCACTAACTCTCAATCACTCTTACTCTCACTCTAACTCTCAATCACTCTTACTCTCATACTCACCCTTACTCTCAATCACTTTACTCTCACTCTTACTCATTCTGTCACCCTTACTCACTCTGTCACTCTTACTCGCAGTCACTCTTACTTATACTCACTCTTACTCACACTTACACACTCTCTGGCACTCTCACTCACCTTCAGTCACTCTTACTCACTCTTACCCACTCTCGCTCACTCTTACTCACTCTAGTTAATAAGAACACGCCAATATAAGACAACAAAACGTTTTCAGATTCGTTCTCACCACTTTCCAGCAACTTTTATAATTTATATAAATTATCTTAGGGAATAATACATAAATTATATATTTAAACATGATATTAGTGTTTAGTGGAATGCATAAGGAGTCAAATTGTGTTAAAAAGAGCGATTTTTAGAAAATTTGGAAAACTACTTTTTTCTGTTCATATTATAACTAAATGGATTTTAAAGGTTTCACTCAGCCAATATATATCATTCACAATTTATTAATGAATTTTACAAAAAAACACCATAAATTTTATAATTAAACATGTAAAAACTATTTGTTTTACATTTGGAAGAAAATAATTGTAGAAAAACAATTTATAATTAAACCTTTGTGTTTGGATTTTTTGAGTAAAAGTTTCTCAAAGGCTCTCCTGCACCATTCTCAATGCAAATCATTCCCACACCTATGGGAAGAGATAGGCGAACGTTGTGTAGATGATTTGTGTTTGCTGGGTAATGTCCGGTCATGATGGTCAAGCGGTTTAAGGCATCCCTGTACATACTAGTTGCGTTGCTCCTGGCAGTATGGGTTCGAGTCACTTCTGGGGTGTGAGTTTTCAGTTGTATATAGTCCTGGGGACCATTCAGGCTTGTTTGCATTTGTGTTCCTCACGTGTGCCCCAAAGAATGAGGTGATTTGATAAAATGCTATGCCCAAGATTACCATCCGAGTGCCGGCGAGGAAGTGGTTCAAATAGCTTCGGCTATCACTTCCTTATGTCCGGTCGTGATGGTCAAGCAGATTAAGGCGTCCCTGTACATACCAGTTGCGTTGCTCCTGGCAGTATGGGTTCGAGTCACTTCTGGGGTGTGAGTTTTCAGTTGTATATAGTCCTGGGGACCATTCAGGCTTGTTTGCATTTGTGTTCTTCACATGTGCCCCAAAGAATGAGGTGATTTGATAAAATGCTATGCCCAAGATTACCATCCGAGTGCCAGCGGGGAAGTGGTTCAAATAGCTTTGGCTATCACTTCCTTATGTCCGGTCGTGATGGTCAAGCGGATTAAGGCATCCCTCTACATACCAGTTGCGTTGCTCCTGGCAGTATGGGTTCGAGTCACTTCTGGGGTGTGAGTTTTCAGTTGTATATAGTCCTGGGGACCATTCAGGGTTGTTTGCATTTGTGTTCCTCATGTGTGCCCCAAAGAATGAGGTGATTTGATAAAATGCTATGCCCAAGATTACCATCCGAGTGCTGGCGGGGAAGTGGTTCAAATAGCTTCGGCTATCACTTCCTTATGTCCGGTCGTGATGGTCAAGCGGATTAAGGCGTCCCTGTACATACCAGTTGCGTTGCTCCTGGCAGTATGGGATCGAGTCACTTCTGGGGTGTTAGTTTTCAGTTGTATATAGTCCTGGGGACCATTCAGGGTTGTTTGCATTTGTGTTCCTCATGTGTGCCCCAAAGAATGAGGTGATTTGATAAAATGCTATGCCCAAGATTACCATCCGAGTGCCGGCGGGGAAGTGGTTCAAATAGCTTCGGCTATCACTTCCTTATGTCCGGTCGTGATGGTCAAGCGGATTAAGGCGTCCCTGTACATACCAGTTGCGTTGCTCCTGGCAGTATGGGATCGAGTCACTTCTGGGGTGTGAGTTTTCAGTTGTATATAGTCCTGGGGACCATTCAGGATTGTTTGCATTTGTGTTCATCACGTGTGCCCCAAAGAATGAGGTGATTTGATAAAACGCTATGCCCAAGATTACCATCCGAGTGCCGGCGGGGAAGTGGTTCAAATAGCTTCGGCTATCACTTCCTTATGTCCGGTCGTGATGGTCAAGCGGATTAAGGCGTCCCTGTACATACCAGTTGTGTTGCTCCTGGCAGTATGGGTTCGAGTCACTTCTGGGGTGTGAGTTTTCAGTTGTATATAGTCCTGGGGACCATTCAGGCTTGTTTGCATTTGTGTTCCTCACGTGTGCCCCAAATAATGAGGTGATTTGATAAAATGCTATGCCCAAGATTACCATCCGAGTGCCGGCAGGGAAGTGGTTCAAATAGCTTCGACTATCACTTCCTTATGTCCGGTCGTGATGGTCAAGCGGATTAAGGCGTCCCTGTACATACCAGTTGCGTTGCTCCTGGCAGTATGGGTTCGAGTCACTTCTGGGGTGTTAGTTTTCAGTTGTATATAGTCCTGGTTACCATTCAGGCTTGTTTGCATTTGTGTTCCTCACGTGTGCCCCAAAGAATGAGGTGATTTGATAAAATGCTATGCCCAAGATTACCATCCGAGTGCCGGCGGGGAAGTGGTTCAAATAGCTTCAGCTATCACTTCCTTATGTCTGGTTGTGATGGTCAAGCGGATTAAGGCATCCCTGTACATACCCGTTGCGTTGCTCCTGGCAGTATGGGTTTGAGTCACTTCTGGGGTGTGAGTTTTCAGTTGTATATAGTCCTGGGGACCATTCAGGCTTGTTTGCATTTGTGTTCCTCACGTGTGCCCCAAAGAATGAGGTGATTTGATAAAATGCTATGCCCAAGATTACCATCCGAGTGCTGGCGGGGAAGTGGTTCAAATAGCTTCGGCTATCACTTCCTTATGTCCGGTCGTGATGGTCAAGCGGATTGGGGCATCCCTGTACATACCAGTTGCGTTGCTCCTGGCAGTATGGGTTCGAGTCACTTCTGGGGTGTGAGTTTTCAGTTGTATATAGTCCTGGGGACCATTCTGGGTTATTTGCATTTGTGTTCCTCATGTGTGCCCCAAAGAATGAGGTGATTTGATAAAATGCTATGCCCAAGATTACCATCCGAGTGCCGGCGGGGAAGTGGTTCAAATAGCTTCGGCTATCACTTCCTTGTGTCCGGTCGTGATGGTCAAGCGGATTAAGGCGTCCCTGTACATACCAGTTGCGTTGCTGCTGGCAGTATGGGATCGAGTCACTTCTGGGGTGTGAGTTTTCAGTTGTATATAGTCCTGGGGACCATTCAGGATTGTTTGCATTTGTGTTCATCACGTGTGCCCCAAAGAATGAGGTGATTTGATAAAACGCTATGCCCAAGATTACCATCCGAGTGCCGGCGGGGAAGTGGTTCAAATAGCTTCGGCTATCACTTCCTTATGTCCGGTCGTGATGGTCAAGCGGATTAAGGCGTCCCAGTACATACCAGTTGCGTTGCTCCTGGCAGTATGGGTTCGAGTCACTTCTGGGGTGTGAGTTTTCAGTTGTATATAGTCCTGGGGACCATTCAGGCTTGTTTGCATTTGTGTTCCTCACGTGTGCCCCAAAGAATGAGGTGATTTGATAAAATGCTATGCCCAAGATTACCATCCGAGTGCCGGCAGGGAAGTGGTTCAAATAGCTTCGACTATCACTTCCTTATGTCCGGTCGTGATGGTCAAGCGGATTAAGGAGTCCCTGTACCTAACAGTTGCGTTGCTCCTGGCAGTATGGGTTCGAGTCACTTCTGGGGTGTGAGTTTTCAGTTGTATATAGTCCTGGGGACCATTCAGGCTTGTTTGCATTTGTGTTCCTCACGTGTGCCCCAAAGAATGAGGTGATTTGATAAAATGCTATGCCCAAGATTACCATCCGAGTGCCGGCGGGGAAGTGGTTCAAATAGCTTCAGCTATCACTTCCTTATGTCTGGTCGTGATGGTCAAGCGGATTAAGGCATCCCTGTACATACCCGTTGCGTTGCTCCTGGCAGTATGGGTTTGAGTCACTTCTGGGGTGTTAGTTTTCAGTTGTATATAGTCCTGGGGACCATTCAGGCTTGTTTGCATTTGTGTTCCTCACGTGTGCCCCAAAGAATGAGGTGATTTGATAAAATGCTATGCCCAAGATTACCATCCGAGTGCCGGGGGGTGAAGTGGTTCAAATAGCTTCGGCTATCACTTCCTTATGTCCGGTCGTGATGGTCAAGCAGATTAAGGCGTCCCTGTACATACCAGCTGCGTTGCTCCTGGCAGTATGGGTTCGAGTCTCTTCTGGGGTGTGAGTTTTCAGTTGTATATAGTCCTGGGGACCATTCAGGCTTGTTTGCATTTGTGTTCCTCACGTGTGCCCCAAAGAATGAGATGATTTGATAAAATGCTATGCCCAAGATTACCATCCGAGTGCTGGCGGGGAAGTGGTTCAAATAGCTTCGGCTATCACTTCCTTATGTCCGGTCGTGATGGTCAAGCGGATTAAGGCATCCCTGTACATACCAGTTGCGTTGCTCCTGGCAGTATGGGTTCGAGTCACTTCTGGGGTGTGAGTTTTCAGTTGTATATAGTCCTGGGGACCATTCAGGGTTGTTTGCATTTGTGTTCCTCACGTGTGCCCCAAAGAATGAGGTGATTTGATAAAATGCTATGCCCAAGATTACCATCCGAGTGCCGGCGGGGAAGTGGTTCAAATAGCTTCGGCTATCACTTCCTTATGTCCGGTCGTGATGGTCAAGCGGATTAAGGCGTCCCTGTACATACCAGTTGCGTTGCTCCTGGCAGTATGGGATCGAGTCACTTCTGGGGTGTGAGTTTTCAGTTGTATATAGTCCTGGGGACCATTCAGGCTTGTTTGCATTTGTGTTCATCACGTGTGCCCCAAAGAATGAGATGATTTGATAAAACGCTATGCCCAAGATTACCATCCGAGTGCCGGCGGGGAAGTGGTTCAAATAGCTTCGGCTATCACTTCCTTATGTCCAGTTGTGATGGTCAAGCGGATTAAGGCGTCCCTGTACATACCAGTTGCGTTGCTCCTGGCAGTATGGGTTCGAGTCACTTCTGGGGTGTGAGTTTTCAGTTGTATATAGTCCTGGGGACCATTCAGGCTTGTTTGCATTTGTGTTCCTCACGTGTGCCCCAAAGAATGAGGTGATTTGATAAAATGCTATGCCCAAGATTACCATCCCAGTGCCGGCAGGGAAGTGGTTCAAATAGCTTCGACTATCACTTCCTTATGTCCGGTCGTGATTGTCAAGCGGATTAAGGCGTCCCTGTACATACCAGTTGCGTTGCTCCTGGCAGTATGGGTTCGAGTCACTTCTGGGGTGTGAGTTTTCAGTTGTATATAGTCCTGGGGACCATTCAGGCTTGTTTGCATTTGTGTTCCTCACGTGTGCCCCAAAGAATGAGGTGATTTGATAAAATGCTATGCCCAAGATTACCATCCGAGTGCCGGCGAGGAAGTGGTTCAAATAGCTTCGGCTATCACTTCCTTATGTCTGGTCGTGATGGTCAAGCGGATTAAGGCGTCCCTGTACATACCCGTTGCGTTGCTCCTGGCAGTATGGGTGCGAGTCTCTTCTGGGGTGTGAGTTTTCAGTTGTATATAGTCCTGGGGACCATTCAGGCTTGTTTGCATTTGTGTTCCTCACGTGTGCCCCAAAGAATGAGGTGATTTGATAAAATGCTATGCCCAAGATTACCATCCGAGTGCCGGCGGGGAATTGGTTCAAATAGCTTCGGCTATCACTTCCTTATGTCCGGTCGTGATGGTCAAGCGGATTAAGGCGTCCCTGTACGTACCAGTTGCGTTGCTCCTGGCAGTATGGGTTCGAGTCACTTCTGGGGTGTGAGTTTTCAGTTGTATATAGTCCTGGGGACCATTCAGGCTTGTTTGCATTTGTGTTCCTCACGTGTGCCCCAAAGAATGAGGTGATTTGATAAAATGCTATGCCCAAGATTACCATCCGAGTGCCGGCAGGGAAGTGGTTCAAATAGCTTCGGCTCTCACTTCCTTATGTCCGGTCGTGATGGTCAAGCGGATTAAGGCGTCCCTGTACATACCAGTTGCGTTGCTCCTGGCAGTATGGGTTCGAGTCACTTCTGGGGTGTGAGTTTTCAGTTGTATATAGTCCTGGGGACCATTCAGGCTTGTTTGCATTTGTGTTCCTCACGTGTGCCCCAAAGAATGAGGTGATTTGATAAAATGCTATGCCCAAGATTACCATCCGAGTGCCGGCAGGGAAATGGTTCAAATAGCTTCGACTATCACTTCCTTATGTCCGGTCGTGATGGTCAAGCGGATTAAGGAGTCCCTGTACCTACCAGTTGCGTTGCTCCTGGCAGTATGGGTTCGAGTCACTTCTGGGGTGTGAGTTTTCAGTTGTATATAGTCCTGGGGACCATTCAGGCTTGTTTGCATTTGTGTTCCTCACGTGTGCCCCAAAGAATGAGGTGATTTGATAAAATGCTATGCCCAAGATTACCATCCGAGTGCCGGCGGGGAAGTGGTTCAAATAGCTTCAGCTATCACTTCCTTATGTCTGGTCGTGATGGTCAAGCGGATTAAGGCATCCCTGTACATACCCGTTGCGTTGCTCCTGGCAGTATGGGTTTGAGTCACTTCTGGGGTGTGAGTTTTCAGTTGTATATAGTCCTGGGGACCATTCAGGCTTGTTTGCATTTGTGTTCCTCACGTGTGCCCCAAAGAATGAGGTGATTTGATAAAATGCTATGCCCAAGATTACCATCCGAGTGCCGGGGGGTGAAGTGGTTCAAATAGCTTCGGCTATCACTTCCTTATGTCCGGTCGTGATGGTCAAGCAGATTAAGGCGTCCCTGTACATACCAGCTGCGTTGCTCCTGGCAGTATGGGTTCGAGTCTCTTCTGGGGTGTGAGTTTTCAGTTGTATATAGTCCTGGGGACCATTCAGGCTTGTTTGCATTTGTGTTCCTCACGTGTGCCCCAAAGAATGAGATGATTTGATAAAATGCTATGCCCAAGATTACCATCCGAGTGCTGGCGGGGAAGTGGTTCAAATAGCTTCGGCTATCACTTCCTTATGTCCGGTCGTGATGGTCAAGCGGATTAAGGCATCCCTGTACATACCAGTTGCGTTGCTCCTGGCAGTATGGGTTCGAGTCACTTCTGGGGTGTGAGTTTTCAGTTGTATATAGTCCTGGGGACCATTCAGGGTTGTTTGCATTTGTGTTCCTCACGTGTGCCCCAAAGAATGAGGTGATTTGATAAAATGTTATGCCCAAGATTACCATCCGAGTGCCGGCGGGGAAGTGGTTCAAATAGCTTCGGCTATCACTTCCTTATGTCCGGTCGTGATGGTCAAGCGGATTAAGGTGTCCCTGTACATACCAGTTGCGTTGCTCCTGGCAGTATGGGATCGAGTCACTTCTGGGGTGTGAGTTTTCAGTTGTATATAGTCCTGGGGACCATTCAGGCTTGTTTGCATTTGTGTTCCTCACGTGTGCCCCAAAGAATGAGGTGATTTGATAAAATGCTATGCCCAAGATTACCATCCGAGTGCCGGCGAGGAAGTGGTTCAAATAGCTTCGGTTATCACTTCCTTATGTCTGGTCGTGATGGTCAAGCGGATTAAGGCGTCCCTGTACATACCCGTTGCGTTGCTCCTGGCAGTATGGGTGCGAGTCTCTTCTGGGGTGTGAGTTTTCAGTTGTATATAGTCCTGGGGACCATTCAGGCTTGTTTGCATTTGTGTTCCTCACGTGTGCCCCAAAGAATGAGGTGATTTGATAAAATGCTATGCCCAAGATTACCATCCGAGTGCCGGCGGGGAATTGGTTCAAATAGCTTCGGCTATCACTTCCTTATGTCCGGTCGTGATGGTCAAGCGGATTAAGGCGTCCCTGTACGTACCAGTTGCGTTGCTCCTGGCAGTATGGGTTCGAGTCACTTCTGGGGTGTGAGTTTTCAGTTGTATATAGTCCTGGGGACCATTCAGGCTTGTTTGCATTTGTGTTCCTCACGTGTGCCCCAAAGAATGAGGTGATTTGATAAAATGCTATGCCCAAGATTACCATCCGAGTGCCGGCAGGGAAGTGGTTCAAATAGCTTCGGCTCTCACTTCCTTATGTCCGGTCGTGATGGTCAAGCGGATTAAGGCGTCCCTGTACATACCAGTTGCGTTGCTCCTGGCAGTATGGGTTCGAGTCACTTCTGGGGTGTGAGTTTTCAGTTGTATATAGTCCTGGGGACCATTCAGTCTTGTTTGCATTTGTGTTCCTCACGTGTGCCCCAAAGAATGAGGTGATTTGATAAAATGCTATGCCCAAGATTACCATCCGAGTGCCGGCGGGGAAGTGGTTCAAATAGCTTCGGCTATCACTTCCTTATGTCCGGTCGTGATGGTCAAGCGGATTAAGGCGTCCCTGTACATACCAGTTGCGTTGCTCCTGGCAGTATGGGTTCGAGTCACTTCTGGGGTGTGTGTTTTCAGTAGTATATAGTCCTGGGGACCATTCAGGCTTGTTTGCATTTGTGTTCCTCACGTATGCCCCAACGAATGAGGTGATTTGATAAAATGCTATGCCCAAGATTACCATCCGAGTGCCGGCGGGGAAGTGGTTCAAATAGCTTCGGCTATCACTTCCTTATGTCCGGTCATGATGGTCAAGCGTATTAAGGCGTCCTTGTACATACTAGTTGCGTTGCTCCTGGCAGTATGGGTTCGAGTCACTTCTGGGGTGTGAGTTTTCAGTTGTATATAGTCCTGGGGACCATTCACGCTTGATTGCATTTGTGTTCCTCACGTGTGCCCCAAAGAATGAGGTGATTTGATAAAATGCTATGCCCAAGATTACCATCCGAGTGCCGGAGGGGAAGTGGTTCAAATAGCTTCGGCTATCACTTCCTTATGTCCGGTCGTGATGGTCAAGCGGATTAAGGCGTCCCTGTACATACCAGTTGCGTTGCTCCTGGCAGTATGGGTTCGAGTCTCCTCTGGGGTGTTAGTTTTCAGTTGTATATAGTCCTGGTTACCATTCAGGCTTGTTTGCATTTGTGTTCCTCACGTGTGCCCCAAAGAATGAGGTGATTTGATAAAATGCTATGCCCAAGATTACCATCCGAGTGCCGGCGGGGAAGTGGTTCAAATAGCTTCGGCTATCACTTCCTTATGTCTGGTCGTGATGGTCAAGCGGATTAAGGCAACTCTGTACATACCCGTTGCGTTGCTCCTGGCAGTATTGGGTTCCAGTCACTTCTGGGGTGTGAGTTTTCAGTTGTATATAGTCCTGGGGACCATTCAGGCTTGTTTGCATTTGTGTTCCTCACGTGTGCCCCAAAGAATGAGGTGATTTGATAAAATGCTATGCCCAAGATTACCATCCGAGTGCCGGGGGGTGAAGTGGTTCAAATAGCTTCGGCTATCACTTCCTTATGTCCGGTCGTGATGGTCAAGCGGATTAAGGCGTCCCTGTACATACCAGTGGCGTTGCTCCTGGCAGTATGGGTTCGAGTCACTTCTGGGGTGTGAGTTTTCAGTTGTATATGGTCCTGGGGACCATTCAGGCTTGTTTGCATTTGTGTTCATCACGTGTGCCCCAAAGAATGAGGTGATTTGATAAAACGCTATGCCCAAGATTACCATCCGAGTGCCGGCAGGGAAGTGGTTCAAATAGCTTCGGCTATCACTTCCTTATGTCCGGTCGTGATGGTCAAGCGGATTAAGGTGTCCCTGTACATACCAGTTGCGTTGCTCCTGGCAGTATGGGATCGAGTCACTTCTGGGGTGTGAGTTTTCAGTTGTATATAGTCCTGGGGACCATTCAGGCTTGTTTGCATTTGTGTTCATCACGTGTGCCCCAAAGAATGAGGTGATTTGATAAAACGCTATGCCCAAGATTACCATCCGAGTGCCGGCGGGGAAGTGGTTCAAATAGCTTCGGCTATCACTTCCTTATGTCCAGTTGTGATGGTCAAGCGGATTAAGGCGTCCCTGTACATACCAGTTGCGTTGCTCCTGGCAGTATGGGTTCGAGTCACTTCTGGGGTGTGAGTTTTCAGTTGTATATAGTCCTGGGGACCATTCAGGCTTGTTTGCATTTGTGTTCCTCACGTGTGCCCCAAAGAATGAGGTGATTTGATAAAATGCTATTCCCAAGATTATCATCCCAGTGCCGGCAGGGAAGTGGTTCAAATAGCTTCGACTATCACTTCCTTATGTCCGGTCGTGATTGTCAAGCGGATTAAGGCGTCCCTGTACATACCAGTTGCGTTGCTCCTGGCAGTATGGGTTCGAGTCACTTCTGGGGTGTGAGTTTTCAGTTGTATATAGTCCTGGGGACCATTCAGGCTTGTTTGCATTTGTGTTCCTCACGTGTGCCCCAAAGAATGAGGTGATTTGATAAAATGCTATGCCCAAGATTACCATCCGAGTGCCGGCGAGGAAGTGGTTCAAATAGCTTCGGTTATCACTTCCTTATGTCTGGTCGTGATGGTCAAGCGGATTAAGGCGTCCCTGTACATACCCGTTGCGTTGCTCCTGGCAGTATGGGTGCGAGTCTCTTCTGGGGTGTGAGTTTTCAGTTATATATAGTCCTGGGGACCATTCAGGCTTGTTTGCATTTGTGTTCCTCACGTGTGCCCCAAAGAATGAGGTGATTTGATAAAATGCTATGCCCAAGATTACCATCCGAGTGCCGGCGGGGAATTGGTTCAAATAGCTTCGGCTATCACTTCCTTATGTCCGGTCGTGATGGTCAAGCGGATTAAGGCGTCCCTGTACGTACCAGTTGCGTTGCTCCTGGCAGTATGGGTTCGAGTCACTTCTGGGGTGTGAGTTTTCAGTTGTATATAGTCCTGGGGACCATTCAGGCTTGTTTGCATTTGTGTTCCTCACGTGTGCCCCAAAGAATGAGGTGATTTGATAAAATGCTATGCCCAAGATTACCATCCGAGTGCCGGCAGGGAAGTGGTTCAAATAGCTTCGGCTCTCACTTCCTTATGTCCGGTCGTGATGGTCAAGCGGATTAAGGCGTCCCTGTACATACCAGTTGCGTTGCTCCTGGCAGTATGGGTTCGAGTCACTTCTGGGGTGTGTGTTTTCAGTAGTATATAGTCCTGGGGACCATTCAGGCTTGTTTGCATTTGTGTTCCTCACGTATGCCCCAATGAATGAGGTGATTTGATAAAATGCTATGCCCAAGATTACCATCCGAGTGCCGGCGGGGAAGTGGTTCAAATAGCTTCGGCTATCACTTCCTTATGTCCGGTCATGATGGTCAAGCGTATTAAGGCGTCCTTGTACATACTAGTTGCGTTGCTCCTGGCAGTATGGGTTCGAGTCACTTCTGGGGTGTGAGTTTTCAGTTGTATATAGTCCTGGGGACCATTCACGCTTGATTGCATTTGTGTTCCTCACGTGTGCCCCAAAGAATGAGGTGATTTGATAAAATGCTATGCCCAAGATTACCATCCGAGTGCCGGAGGGGAAGTGGTTCAAATAGCTTCGGCTATCACTTCCTTATGTCCGGTCGTGATGGTCAAGCGGATTAAGGCGTCCCTGTACATACCAGTTGCGTTGCTCCTGGCAGTATGGGTTCGAGTCTCCTCTGGGGTGTTAGTTTTCAGTTGTATATAGTCCTGGTTACCATTCAGGCTTGTTTGCATTTGTGTTCCTCACGTGTGCCCCAAAGAATGAGGTGATTTGATAAAATGCTATGCCCAAGATTACCATCCGAGTGCCGGCGGGGAAGTGGTTCAAATAGCTTCGGCTATCACTTCCGTATGTCTGGTCGTGATGGTCAAGCGGATTAAGGTAACTCTGTACATACCCGTTGCGTTGCTCCTGGCAGTATTGGGTTCCAGTCACTTCTGGGGTGTGAGTTTTCAGTTGTATATAGTCCTGGGGACCATTCAGGCTTGTTTGCATTTGTGTTCCTCACGTGTGCCCCAAAGAATGAGGTGATTTGATAAAATGCTATGCCCAAGATTACCATCCGAGTGCCGGGGGGTGAAGTGGTTCAAATAGCTTCGGCTATCACTTCCTTATGTCCGGTCGTGATGGTCAAGCGGATTAAGGCGTCCCTGTACATACCAGTGGCGTTGCTCCTGGCAGTATGGGTTCGAGTCACTTCTGGGGTGTGAGTTTTCAGTTGTATATGGTCCTGGGGACCATTCAGGCTTGTTTGCATTTGTGTTCATCACGTGTGCCCCAAAGAATGAGGTGATTTGATAAAACGCTATGCCCAAGATTACCATCCGAGTGCCGGCAGGGAAGTGGTTCAAATAGCTTCGACTATCACTTCCTCATGTCCGGTCGTGATGGTCAAGCGGATTAAGGCGTCCCTGTACATACCAGTTGCGTTGCTCCTGGCAGTATGGGTTCGAGTCACTTCTGGGGTGTGAGTTTTCAGTTGTATATAGTCCTGGGGACCATTCAGGCTTGTTTGCATTTGTGTTCCTCACGTGTGCCCCAAAGAATGAGGTGATTTGATAAAATGCTATGCCCAGGATTACCATCCGAGTGCCGGCGGGGAAGTGGTTCAAATAGCTTCGGCTATCACTTCCTTATGTCCGGTCGTGATGGTCAAGCAGATTAAGGCGTCCCTGTACATACCAGTTGCGTTGCTCCAGGCAGTAAGGGTTCGAGTCACTTAAGGGGTGTGAATTTTCAGTTGTATATAATCCTGGGGACCATTCAGGCTTGTTTGCATTTGTGTTCCTCACGTGTGCCCCAAAGAATAAGGTGATTTGATAAAATGCTATGCCCAAGATTACCATCCGAGTGCCGGCGAGGAAGTGGTTCAAATAGCTTCGGCTATCACTTCCTTATGTCTGGTCGTGATGGTGAAGCGGATTAAGGCGTCCCTGTACATACCAGTTGCGTTGCTCCTGACAGTATGGGTTCGAGTCACTTCTGGGGTGTGAGTTTTCAGTTTTATATTGTCCTGGGGACCATTCAGGCTTGTTTGCATTTGTGTTCTTCACGTGGGCCCCAAAGAATGATGTGATTTGATAAAATGCTATGCCCAAGATTACCATCCGAGTGCCGGCAGGGAAGTGGTTCAAATAGCTTCGGCTATCACTTCCTTATGTCTGGCCGTGATGGTCAAGCGGATTAAGGAATCCCTGTACATACCAGTTGCGTTGCTCCTGACAGTATGGGTTCGAGTCACTTCTGGGGTGTGAGTTTTCAGTTTTATATAGTCCTGGGGACCATTCAGGCTTGTTTGCATTTGTGTTCCCTACCTGTGCTCCAAAGAATGAGGTGATTTGATAAAATGCTATGCCCAAGATTACCATCCGAGTGCCGGCGGGGAATTGGTTCAAATAGCTTCTGCTATCACTTCCTTATGTCCGGTCGTGATGGTCAAGCGGATTGGGGCATCCCTGTACATACCAGTTGCGTTGCTCCTGGCAGTATGGGTTCGAGTCACTTCTGGGGTGTGAGTTTTCAGTTGTATATAGTCCTGGGGACCATTCAGGGTTATTTGCATTTGTGTTCCTCATGTGTGCCCCAAAGAATGAGGTGATTTGATAAAATGCAATGCCCAAGATTACCATCCGAGTGCCGGCGGGGAAGTGGTTCAAATAGCTTCGGCTATCACTTCTTTATGTCCGGTCATGATGGTCAAGCGGATTAAGGCGTCCCTGTACATACCAGCTGCGTTGCTCCTGGCAGTATGGGTTCGAGTCTCTTCTGGGGTGTGAGTTTTCAGTTGTATATAGTCCTGGGGACCATTCAGGCTTGTTTGCATTTGTGTTCCTCACGTGTGCCCCAAAGAATGAGATGATTTGATAAAATGCTATGCCCAAGATTACCATCCGAGTGCCGGCGGGGAAGTGGTTCAAATAGCTTTGGCTATCACTTCCTTATGTCTGGTCGTGATGGTCAAGCGGATTAAGGCAACTCTGTACATACCCGTTACGTTGCTCCTGGCAGTATTGGGTTCCAGTCACTTCTGGGGTGTGAGTTTTCAGTTGTATATAGTCCTGGGGACCATTCAGGCTTGTTTGCATTTGTGTTCCTCACGTGTGCCCCAAAGAATGAGGTGATTTGATAAAATGCTATGCCCAAGATTACTATCCGAGTGCCGGGGGGTGAAGTGGTTCAAATAGCTTCGGCTATCACTTCCTTATGTCCGGTCGTGATGGTCAAGCGGATTAAGGCGTCCCTGTACATACCAGTGGCGTTGCTCCTGGCAGTATGGGTTCGAGTCACTTCTGGGGTGTGAGTTTTCAGTTGTATATGGTCCTGGGGACCATTCAGGCTTGTTTGCATTTGTGTTCATCACGTGTGCCCCAAAGAATGAGGTGATTTGATAAAACGCTATGCCCAAGATTACCATCCGAGTGCCGGCAGGGAAGTGGTTCAAATAGCTTCGACTATCACTTCCTCATGTCCGGTCGTGATGGTCAAGCGGATTAAGGCGTCCCTGTACATACCAGTTGCGTTGCTCCTGGCAGTATGGGTTCGAGTCACTTCTGGGGTGTGAGTTTTCAGTTGTATATAGTCCTGGGGACCATTCAGGCTTGTTTGCATTTGTGTTCCTCACGTGTGCCCCAAAGAATGAGGTGATTTGATAAAATGCTATGCCCAGGATTACCATCCGAGTGCCGGCGGGGAAGTGGTTCAAATAGCTTCGGCTATCACTTCCTTATGTCCGGTCGTGATGGTCAAGCAGATTAAGGCGTCCCTGTACATACCAGTTGCGTTGCTCCAGGCAGTAAGGGTTCGAGTCACTTAAGGGGTGTGAATTTTCAGTTGTATATAGTCCTGGGGACCATTCAGGCTTGTTTGCATTTGTGTTCCTCACGTGTGCCCCAAAGAATAAGGTGATTTGATAAAATGCTATGCCCAAGATTACCATCCGAGTGCCGGCGAGGAAGTGGTTCAAATAGCTTCGGCTATCACTTCCTTATGTCTGGTCGTGATGGTCAAGCGGATTAAGGCGTCCCTGTACATACCAGTTGCGTTGCTCCTGACAGTATGGGTTCGAGTCACTTCTGGGGTGTGAGTTTTCAGTTTTATATTGTCCTGGGGACCATTCAGGCTTGTTTGCATTTGTGTTCCCTACCTGTGCTCCAAAGAATGAGGTGATTTGATAAAATGCTATGCCTAAGATTACCATCCGAGTGCCGGCGGGGAATTGGTTCAAATAGCTTCTGCTATCACTTCCTTATGTCCGGTCGTGATGGTCAAGCGGATTGGGGCATCCCTGTACATACCAGTTGCGTTGCTCCTGGCAGTATGGGTTCGAGTCACTTCTGGGGTGTGAGTTTTCAGTTGTATATAGTCCTGGGGACCATTCAGGGTTATTTGCATTTGTGTTCCTCATGTGTGCCCCAAAGAATGAGGTGATTTGATAAAATGCTATGCCCAAGATTACCATCCGAGTGCCGGCGGGGAAGTGGTTCAAATAGCTCCGGCTATCACTTCTTTATGTCCGGTCATGATGGTCAAGCGGATTAAGGCGTCCCTGTACATAAAAGCTGCGTTGCTCCTGGCAGTATGGGTTCGAGTCTCTTCTGGGGTGTGAGTTTTCAGTTGTATATAGTCCTGGGGACCATTCAGGCTTGTTTGCATTTGTGTTCCTCACGTGTGCCCCAAAGAATGAGATGATTTGATAAAATGCTATGCCCAAGATTACCATCCGAGTGCTGGCGGGGAAGTGGTTCAAATAGCTTCGGCTATCACTTTCTTATGTCCGGTCGTGATGGTCAAGCGGATTAAGGCATCCCTGTACATACCAGTTGCGTTGCTCCTGGCAGTATGGGTTCGAGTCACTTCTGGGGTGTGAGTTTTCAGTTGTATATAGTCCTGGGGACCATTCAGGGTTGTTTGCATTTGTGTTCCTCACGTGTGCCCCAAAGAATGAGGTGATTTGATAAAATGCTATGCCCAAGATTACCATCCGAGTGCCGGCGGGGAAGTGGTTCAAATAGCTTCGGCTATCACTTCCTTATGTCCGGTCGTGATGGTCAAGCGGATTAAGGCGTCCCTGTACATACCAGTTGCGTTGCTCCTGGCAGTATGGGATCGAGTCACTTCTGGGGTGTGAGTTTTCAGTTGTATATAGTCCTGGGGACCATTCAGGCTTGTTTGCATTTGTGTTCATCACGTGTGCCCCAAAGATTGAGGTGATTTGATAAAACGCTATGCCCAAGATTACCATCCGAGTGCCGGCGGGGAAGTGGTTCAAATAGCTTCGGCTATCACTTCCTTATGTCCGGTTGTGATGGTCAAGCGGATTAAGGCGTCCCTGTACATACCAGTTGCGTTGCTCCTGGCAGTATGGGTTCGAGTCACTTCTGGGGTGTGAGTTTTCAGTTGTATATAGTCCTGGGGACCATTCAGGCTTGTTTGCATTTGTGTTCCTCACGTGTGCCCCAAAGAATGAGGTGATTTGATAAAATGCTATGCCCAAGATTACCATCCCAGTGCCGGCAGGGAAGTGGTTCAAATAGCTTCGACTATCACTTCCTTATGTCCGGTCGTGATGGTCAAGCGGATTAAGGCGTCCCCTGTACATACCAGTTGCGTTGCTCCTGGCAGTATGGGTTCGAGTCACTTCTGGGGTGTGAGTTTTCAGTTGTATATAGTCCTGGGGACCATTCAGGCTTGTTTGCATTTGTGTTCCTCACGTGTGCCCCAAAGAATGAGGTGATTTGATAAAATGCTATGCCCAAGATTACCATCCGAGTGCCGGCGGGGAAGTGGTTCAAATAGCTTCGGCTATCACTTCCTTATGTCCGGTCGTGATGGTCAAGCGGATTAAGGCGTCCCTGTACATACCAGTTGCGTTGCTCCTGGCAGTATGGGTTCGAGTCACTTCTGGGGTGTGAGTTTTCAGTTGTATATAGTCCTGGGGACCATTCAGGCTTGTTTGCATTTGTGTTCCTCACGTGTGCCCCAAAGAATGAGGTGATTTGATAAAATGCTATGCCCAAGATTACCATCCGAGTGCCGGCGGGAAGTGGTTCAAATAGCTTCGGCTATCACTTCCTTATGTCCGGTCGTGATGGTCAAGCGGATTAAGGCGTCCCTGTACATACCAGTTGCGTTGCTCCTGGCAGTATGGGTTCGAGTCACTTCTGGGGTGTGAGTTTTCAGTTGTATATAGTCCTGGGGACCATTCAGGCTTGTTTGCATTTGTGTTCCTCACGTGTGCCCCAAAGAATGAGGTGATTTGATAAAATGCTATGCCCAAGATTACCATCCGAGTGCCGGAGGGGAAGTGGTTCAAATAGCTTCGGCTATCACTTCCTTATGTCCGGTCGTGATGGTCAAGCGGATTAAGGCGTCCCTGTACATACCAGTTGCGTTGCTCCTGGCAGTATGGGTTCGAGTCACTTCTGGGGTGTGAGTTTTCAGTTGTATATAGTCCTGGGGACCATTCAGGCTTGTTTGCATTTGTGTTCCTCACGTGTGCCCCAAAGAATGAGGTGATTTGATAAAATGCTATGCCCAAGATTACCATCCGAGTGCCGGCGGGGAAGTGGTTCAAATAGCTTCGGCTATCACTTCCTTATGTCCGGTCGTGATGGTCAAGCGGATTAAGGCGTCCCTGTACATACCAGTTGCGTTGCTCCTGGCAGTATGGGTTCGAGTCACTTCTGGGGTGTGAGTTTTCAGTTGTATATAGTCCTGGGGACCATTCAGGCTTGTTTGCATTTGTGTTCCTCACGTGTGCCCCAAAGAATGAGGTGATTTGATAAAATGCTATGCCCAAGATTACCATCCGAGTGCCGGCGGGGAAGTGGTTCAAATAGCTTCGGCTATCACTTCCTTATGTCCGGTCGTGATGGTCAAGCGGATTAAGGCGTCCCTGTACATACCAGTTGCGTTGCTCCTGGCAGTATGGGTTCGAGTCACTTCTGGGGTGTGAGTTTTCAGTTGTATATAGTCCTGGGGACCATTCAGGCTTGTTTGCATTTGTGTTCCTCGTGTGCCCCAAAGAATGAGGTGATTTGATAAAATGCTATGCCCAAGATTACCATCCGAGTGCCGGCAGGGAAGTGGTTCAAATAGCTTCGGCTATCACTTCCTTATGTCCGGTCTGATGGTCAAGCGGATTAAGGCGTCCCTGTACATACCAGTTGCGTTGCTCCTGGCAGTATGGGTTCGAGTCACTTCTGGGGTGTGAGTTTTCAGTTGTATATAGTCCTGGGGACCATTCAGGCTTGTTTGCATTTGTGTTCCTCACGTGTGCCCCAAAGAATGAGGTGATTTGATAAAATGCTATGCCCAAGATTACCATCCGAGTGCCGGCGGGGAAGTGGTTCAAATAGCTTCGGCTATCACTTCCTTATGTCCGGTCGTGATGGTCAAGCGGATTAAGGCGTCCCTGTACATACCAGTTGCGTTGCTCCTGGCAGTATGGGTTCGAGTCACTTCTGGGGTGTGAGTTTTCAGTTGTATATAGTCCTGGGGACCATTCAGGCTTGTTTGCATTTGTGTTCCTCACGTGTGCCCCAAAGAATGAGGTGATTTGATAAAATGCTATGCCCAAGATTACCATCCGAGTGCCGGCGGGAAGTGGTTCAAATAGCTTCGGCTATCACTTCCTTATGTCCGGTCGTGATGGTCAAGCGGATTAAGGCGTCCCTGTACATACCAGTTGCGTTGCTCCTGGCAGTATGGGTTCGAGTCACTTCTGGGGTGTGAGTTTTCAGTTGTATATAGTCCTGGGGACCATTCAGGCTTGTTTGCATTTGTGTTCCTCACGTGTGCCCCAAAGAATGAGGTGATTTGATAAAATGCTATGCCCAAGATTACCATCCGAGTGCCGGCGGGGAAGTGGTTCAAATAGCTTCGGCTATCACTTCCTTATGTCCGGTCGTGATGGTCAAGCGGATTAAGGCGTCCCTGTACATACCAGTTGCGTTGCTCCTGGCAGTATGGGTTCGAGTCACTTCTGGGTGTGAGTTTTCAGTTGTATATAGTCCTGGGACCATTCAGGCTTGTTTGCATTTGTGTTCCTCACGTGTGCCCCAAAGAATGAGGTGATTTGATAAAATGCTATGCCCAAGATTACCATCCGAGTGCCGGGGGGAAGTGGTTCAAATAGCTTCGGCTATCACTTCCTTATGTCCGGTCGTGATGGTCAAGCGGATTAAGGCGTCCCTGTACATACCAGTTGCGTTGCTCCTGGCAGTATGGGTTCGAGTCACTTCTGGGGTGTGAGTTTTCAGTTGTATATAGTCCTGGGGACCATTCAGGGTTGTTTGCATTTGTGTTCCTCACGTGTGCCCCAAAGAATGAGGTGATTTGATAAAATGCTATGCCCAAGATTACCATCCGAGTGCCGGGGGAAGTGGTTCAAATAGCTTCGGCTATCACTTCCTTATGTCCGGTCGTGATGGTCAAGCGGATTAAGGCGTCCCTGTACATACCAGTTGCGTTGCTCCTGGCAGTATGGGTTCGAGTCACTTCTGGGGTGTGAGTTTTCAGTTTATATAGTCCTGGGGACCATTCAGGCTTGTTTGCATTTGTGTTCCTCACGTGTGCCCCAAAGAATGAGGTGATTTGATAAAATGCTATGCCCAAGATTACCATCCGAGTGCCGGGGGGAAGTGGTTCAAATAGCTTCGGCTATCACTTCCTTATGTCCGGTCGTGATGGTCAAGCGGATTAAGGCGTCCCTGTACATACCAGTTGCGTTGCTCCTGGCAGTATGGGTTCGAGTCACTTCTGGGGTGTGAGTTTTCAGTTGTATATAGTCCTGGGGACCATTCAGGCTTGTTTGCATTTGTGTTCCTCACGTGTGCCCCAAAATGAGGTGATTTGATAAAATGCTATGCCCAAGATTACCATCCGAGTGCCGGCGGGAAGTGGTTCAAATAGCTTCGGCTATCACTTCCTTATGTCCGGTCGTGATGGTCAAGCGGATTAAGGCATCCCTGTACATACCAGTTGCGTTGCTCCTGGCAGTATGGGTTCGAGTCACTTCTGGGGTGTGAGTTTTCAGTTGTATATAGTCCTGGGACCATTTAGGCTTGTTTGCATTTGTGTTCCTCACGTGTGCCCCAAAGAATGAGGTGATTTGATAAAATGCTATGCCCAAGATTACCATCCGAGTGCCGGCGGGGAAGTGGTTCAAATAGCTTCGGCTATCACTTCCTTATGTCCGGTCGTGATGGTCAAGCGGATTAAGGCGTCCCTGTACATACCAGTTGCGTTGCTCCTGGCAGTATGGGTTCGAGTCACTTCTGGGGTGTGAGTTTTCAGTTGTATATAGTCCTGGGGACCATTCAGGCTTGTTTGCATTTGTGTTCCTCACGTGTGCCCCAAAGAATGAGGTGATTTGATAAAATGCTATGCCCAAGATTACCATCCGAGTGCCGGCGGGGAAGTGGTTCAAATAGCTTCGGCTATCACTTCCTTATGTCTGGTCGTGATGGTCAAGCGGATTAAGGCGTCCCTGTACATACCAGTTGCGTTGCTCCTGGCAGTATGGGTTCGAGTCACTTCTGGGGTGTGAGTTTTCAGTTGTATATAGTCCTGGGGACCATTCAGGCTTGTTTGCATTTGTGTTCCACACGTGTGCCCCAAAGAATGAGGTGATTTGATAAAATGCTATGCCCAAGATTACCATCCGAGTGCCGGCGGGGAAGTGGTTCAAATAGCTTCGGCTATCACTTCCTTATGTCCGGTCGTGATGGTCAAGCGGATTAAGGCGTCCCTGTACATACCAGTTGCGTTGCTCCTGGCAGTATGGGTTCGAGTCACTTCTGGGGTGTGAGTTTTCAGTTGTATATAGTCCTGGGGACCATTCAGGCTTGTTTGCATTTGTGTTCCTCACGTGTGCCCCAAAGAATGAGGTGATTTGATAAAATGCTATGCCCAAGATTACCATCCGAGTGCCGGCGGGGAAGTGGTTCAAATAGCTTCGGCTATCACTTCCTTATGTCCGTCGTGATGGTCAAGCGGATTAAGGCGTCCCTGTACATACCAGTTGCGTTGCTCCTGGCAGTATGGGTTCGAGTCTCTCTGGGGTGTTAGTTTTCAGTTGTATATAGTCCTGGGGACCATTCAGGCTTGTTTGCATTTGTGTTCCTCACGTGTGCCCCAAAGAATGAGGTGATTTGATAAAATGCTATGCCCAAGATTACCATCCGAGTGCCGGCGGGGAAGTGGTTCAAATAGCTTCGGCTATCACTTCCTTATGTCTGGTCGTGATGGTCAAGCGGATTAAGGCATCCTGTACATACCAGTTGCGTTGCTCCTGGCAGTATGGGTTCGAGTCACTTCTGGGGTGTGAGTTTTCAGTTGTATATAGTCCTGGGGACCATTCAGGCTTGTTTGCATTTGTGTTCCTCACGTGTGCCCCAAAGAATGAGGTGATTTGATAAAATGCTATGCCCAAGATTACCATCCGAGTGCCGGGGGGAAGTGGTTCAAATAGCTTCGGCTATCACTTCCTTATGTCCGGTCGTGATGGTCAAGCGGATTAAGGCGTCCCTGTACATACCAGTTGCGTTGCTCCTGGCAGTATGGGTTCGAGTCACTTCTGGGGTGTGAGTTTTCAGTTGTATATAGTCCTGGGGACCATTCAGGCTTGTTTGCATTTGTGTTCATCTCGTGTGCCCCAAAGAATGAGGTGATTTGATAAAACGCTATGCCCAAGATTACCATCCGAGTGCCGGCAGGGAAGTGGTTCAAATAGCTTCGGCTATCACTTCCTTATGTCCGGTCGTGATGGTCAAGCGGATTAAGGCGTCCCTGTACATACCAGTTGCGTTGCTCCTGGCAGTATGGGTTCGAGTCACTTCTGGGGTGTGAGTTTTCAGTTGTATATAGTCCTGGGGACCATTCAGGCTTGTTTGCATTTGTGTTCCTCACGTGTGCCCCAAAGAATGAGGTTATTTGATAAAATGCTATGCCAAGATTACCATCCGAGTGCCGGCGGGGAAGTGGTTCAATAGCCTTCGGCTATCACTTCCTTATGTCGGTCGTGATGGTCAAGCGGATTAAGGCGTCCCTGTACATACCAGTTGCGTTGCTCCTGGCAGTATGGGTTCGAGTCACTTCTGGGGTGTGAGTTTTCAGTTGTATATAGTCCTGGGGACCATTCAGGCTTGTTTGCATTTGTGTTCCTCACGTGTGCCCCAAAGAATGAGGTGATTTGATAAAATGCTATGCCCAAGATTACCATCCGAGTGCCGGCGGGAAGTGGTTCAAATAGCTTCGGCTATCACTTCCTTATGTCTGGTCGTGATGGTCAAGCGGATTAAGGCGTCCCTGTACATACCAGTTGCGTTGCTCCTGGCAGTATGGGTTCGAGTCACTTCTGGGGTGTGAGTTTTCAGTTTTATATTGTCCTGGGGACCATTCAGGCTTGTTTGCATTTGTGTTCCTCACGTGTGCCCCAAAGAATGAGGTGATTTGATAAAATGCTATGCCCAAGATTACCATCCGAGTGCCGGCGGGGAAGTGGTTCAAATAGCTTCGGCTATCACTTCCTTATGTCCGGTCGTGATGGTCAAGCGGATTAAGGCGTCCCTGTACATACCAGTTGCGTTGCTCCTGGCAGTATGGGTTCGAGTCTCTCTGGGGTGTGAGTTTTCAGTTTATATAGTCCTGGTGACCATTCAGGGTTTGCATTAGTGTTCCTCACGTGTGCCCCAAAGAATGAGGTGATTTGATAAAATGCTATGCCCAAGATTACCATCCGAGTGCCGGGGGTGAAGTGGTTCAAATAGCTTCGGCTATCACTTCCTTATGTCCGGTCGTGATGGTCAAGCGGATTAAGGCGTCCCTGTACATACCAGTTGCGTTGCTCCTGGCAGTATGGGTTCGAGTCACTTCTGGGGTGTGAGTTTTCAGTTGTATATAGTCCTGGGGACCATTCAGGGTTGTTTGCATTTGTGTTCCACACGTGTGCCCCAAAGAATGAGGTGATTTGATAAAATGCTATGCCCAAGATTACCATCCGAGTGCCGGCGGGGAAGTGGTTCAAATAGCTTCGGCTATCACTTCCTTCCCAGCAAACAATTTTAGGTTGCCACAACATATCTGGAAAGTATTTGAAAGTATTGGAAACGTTTGTTTTATCGTATCAGATACGATATTGTGTGTGGACTTAAATAGGTTTCCAAAACTTATAACCAAGACATATGTATCTAACACTAATTTGAGATGTTGTGGCAACTTTACACTCCTAACATGAGTCATTCATAATCCATTCATATACCAATATGAATCTCTTGTGAAAGGTTTGAGCCAATAATCTGAACCCTTTTCACATCTTTGTGTTTAAAGTTAAATTTCTTGAAATTAAATTATATTTTTATATTATTTATTTTTATTATATTTTATATTATATTATTATTTTCAATTTAAATATTAAAACCAATTTAAGGGTAAAAAAAATCTAATAATTTATATTTCTTTTATTATTTACTAGCAATTATAATTATTTACTAACGGCGGCGGCGGCGGGCGGACAGTGGCGGCGGGCGGACAGTAGCGGCGGTGGCGGATAGTGGCGGCGGGCGGACAGTGGCGGCGGTGGCGGACAGTGGCGGCGGGCGGACAGTGGCGGCGGGCGGACAGTGGCGGCGGGCGGACAGTGGCGGCGGGCGGACAGTGGCGTCGGGCGGACAGTGGCGGCGGTGGCGGATAGTGGCGGCGGTGGCGGATAGTGGCGGCGGGCGGACAGTGGCGGCGGGCGGACAGTGGCGGCGGTGGCGGATAGTGGCGGCGGGCGGCGGCGGGCGGCGGCGGGCGGACAGTGGCGGCGGGCGGACAGTGGCGGCGGGAGGACAGTGGCGGCGGTGGCGGATAGTGGCGGCGGGCGGACAGTGGCGGCGGGCGGACAGTGGCGGTGGGCGGACAGTGGCGGCTGTGGCGGATAGTGGCGGCGGGCGGACCGTGGCGGCTTTGGCGGCGGTGGTGGACAGTGGCGGCGGGCGGACAGTGGCGGCGGCGGGCGGACAGTGGCGGCGGCGGGCGGACAGTGGCGGCGGCGGGCGGACAGTGGCGGCGGCGGGCGGACAGTGGAGGCGGCGGGCGGACAGTGGAGGCGGCGGGCGGACAGTGGAGGCGGAGGGCGGACAGTGGTGGCGGCGGGCGGACAGTGGTGGCGGCGGGCGGACAGTGGTGGCGGCGGGCGGACAGTGGTGGCGGCGGGCGGACAGTGGTGGCGGTGGCAGACAGTGGTGGCGGTGGCGGACAGTGGCGGCGGTGGCGGACAGTGACGGCGGTGGCGGACAGTGGCGGCGGTGGCGGACAGTGGCGGCGGTGGCGGACACTGGCGGCTGTGTCTGGCGGTGGTGGCGGGCGGTGGCGGGTGGCGGCGTCTGTGATGAGTGGTGGCGGCTGGCGGTGGTGGTGCAGGTGGCGGCGGTGGTGGTGGGTGGTGGTGGTGGGTGGTGGTGGCGGCGGTGGTGTGGGTGGTGGTGGCGGCGGCGGCGGTGGTGGTGGTGGTGGTGCGGCGGTGGTGGTGGTGGTGGTGGTGGTGGGTGGTGGTGGTGGGTGGTGGTGTGGGTGGTGGCGGCGGTGGTGGTGGTGGGTGGCGGCGGCGGCTGGTGGTGGTGGTGGTGGCGGCGGGTGGTGGTGGTGGGTGGTGGCGGCGGGTGGTGGGTGGTGGCGGCTGTGGTGGGTGGTGGCGGGCGGTGGCGGGCGGTGGCGGGCGGCGGCGGCTGTGGTGGGTGGTGACGATCGGCGGTGGGGGGGGCTGGTGGCGGCTGGCGGTGGCGGCTTGCGGTGGCGACTGTGGCAACGGGCGGTGACGGCTGATAGCGGGCGGTGGTGGCGGCTGGTGGTGGCGGCTGGTGGTGGTGGTGGCAGCTGGTGGCGGTGATGGCGGCTGGTGGTGGTGGCAGCTGGTGGCGGTGATGGCGGCTGGTGGTGGTGGTGGTGGCGGTGGTGGTGGCAGCTGGTGGTGGCTGGTGGCGGTGATGGCGGCTGGTGGTGGTGGTGGTGGTGGTGATGGCGGCTGGTGGCGGGCGGTGGCGGGCGGTGGCGGCTTGTGGCGGCTGGTGGTGGCGGCGGTGGTGGGTGGTGGTGGTGGTGGTGGTGGTGGTGGCGGCTGTGGTGGGTGGTGGCGGTGGTGTCGGCGGCGGCTGTGGTGGGTGGTGGCGGCGCGGCGGTGATGGGTGGTGGCGGCGGCGGTGGTGGTGGGTGGTGGTGGCGGCGGCGGTGATGGGTGGTGGCGGCGGTGGTGGTGGGTGGTGGTGGCGGCGGCGGCTGGTGGTGGTGGGTGGTGGTGGTGGGTGGTGGTGGGTGGTGGCGGCTGGTGGCGGTGGTGGGTGGCGGTGGCTGGTGGCGGGTGGCGGCTGGTGGTGGGTGGTGGCGGCGGGGTGAGTGGCGGTGGTGGGTGGCGGTGGCTGGTGGCGGGTGGTGGCGGGTGGCGGCTGGTGGTGGCGGGTGGCGGCTGGTGGTGGGTGGTGGCGGCGGGTGGTGAGTGGCGGTGGTGGGTGGCGGTGGCTGGTGGCGGCTGGTGGTGGGTGGTGGCGGGTGGCGGCTGGTGGTGGGTGGTGGCGGGTGGCGGCTGGTGGTGGGTGGTGGCGGGTGGCGGCTGGTGGTGGCGGGTGGCGGGTGGCGGCTGTGGTGGGTGGTGGCGGTGGCGGCTGGTGGTGGGTGGTGGCGGGTGGTGGCTGGTGGTGGGTGGTGGCGGGTGGTGGCGGGTGGCGGCTGGTGGTGGGTGGTGGCGGGTGGCGGCTGGTGGTGGGTGGCGGCTGGCGGGTGGTGGCGGGTGGCGGCGGGTGGTGGCGGGTGGCGGCGGGTGGTGGGTGGTGGCGGCGGGTGGTGAGTGGCGGCTGGTGGTGGGTGGTGGCGGGTGGCGGCTGGTGGTGGGTGGTGGCGGGTGGCGGCTGGTGGTGGCGGGTGGCGGCTGGTGGTGGGTGGTGGCGGGTGGCGGCTGACGGTGGGTGGTGGCGGGTGGCGGCTGACGGTGGGTGGTGGCGGGTGGCGGCTGGTGGTGGGTGGCGGCTGGTGGTGGGTGGCGGCGGGTGGCGGCTGGTGGTGGGTGGCGGGTGCGCGGGGGTGGGTGGTGGTGGGTGGTGGCAGGTGCGGCTGGTGGTGGGTGGTGGCGGGTGGCGGCTGGTGGTGGGTGGCGGCTGGTGGTGGGTGGTGGCGGGTGGCGGCTGGTGGTGGGCGGCGGGTGGCGGCGGGTGGCGGCGGGTGGCGGCTGGTGGCTGCCAGCTGGGACACACCCTTCACCACTGAAGGTCTGAGCAAAACTAACCATATGTTTCTCTCAACCAGCCCAGTGTTGCCAGCTCGCGCTCTCAAAATGTTTCCTTCAAAGATTGTATATTATCTTTGAACAACAAGTTTGATTATCAAGGAAATAATGCATATATTATTGTCACATTAATACTGTGCAATATCTTATTACATTCCTGCTAAATAATTATAATTTGAAACAGGACAAAAAATCCAACATATATATAAAAACCAACATTAGAGATCACGAGGCCTAGGCCTCGCCTGTGACCACACATCCTGCCTCCCTGGCCTGCTACTCTCTCACACCTCACACTCTTAACTCTCTCATAATCACTCTCACTCTCTTACTCTGTCACTCTTACTCTCTGTCACTCTTACTCTCTGTCACTCTTACTCTCTGTCACTCTTACTCTGTCACTCTTACTCTCTGTCACTCTTACTCTGTCACTCTTACTCTCTGTCACTCTTACTCTCTGTCACTCTTACTCTGTCACTCTTACTCTCTGTCACTCTTACTCTCTGTCACTCTTACTCTCTGTCACTCTTACTCTGTCACTCTTACTCTGTCACTCTTACTCTCTGTCACTCTTACTCTCTGTCACTCTTACTCTCTGTCACTCTTACTCTCTGTCATTCTTACTCTGTCACTCTTACTCTGTCACTCTTACTCTCTGTCACTCTTACTGTCTGTCACTCTTACTCTCTGTCACTCTTACTCTCTGTCATTCTTACTCTGTCACTCTTACTCTGTCACTCTTACTCTCTGTCACTCTTACTGTCTGTCACTCTTACTCTCTGTCACTCTTACTCTGTCACTCTCTACTCTCTGTCACTCTTACCCTCTGTCACTCTTACTCTCTGTCACTCTTACTCTCTGTCACTCTTACTCTCTGTCACTCTTACTCTGTCACTCTTACTCTCTGTCACTCTTACTCTCTGTCACTCTTACTCTCTGTCACTCTTACTCTCTGTCACTCTTACTCTCTGTCACTCTTACTCTGTCATTCTTACTCACTCTCAGTCACCCTTGCCCATTCATACTCACTCTCTCACTCTTACTCTCATACTCTTACTCTCAATTACTCTTACTCTCAATCACTCTTACTCCCAATCACTCCTACTCCCAATCACTCCTACTCTCAATCACTCCTACTCTCATTCTTACTCTTACTCTTACTCCCAATTACTCTTACTCTCAATCACTCTTATTCTCATTCTTACTCTCACTCTTACTCTTACTCCCAATAACTCTTACTCCCAATCACTCTTACTCTCAATCACTCTTACTCTCAATCACTCTTACTCTCATTCTTACTCTTACTCACTCTTACTCTCAATCACTCTATTCTCATTCTTACTCCTACTCCCAATCACTCGTACTCCCAATCACTCTTACTCTCAATCACTCTTACTCCCAATCACTCTTACTCTCAATTACTTTTACTCTCAATCACTCTTACTCCCAATCACTCCTACTCCCAATCACTCTTACTCTCAATCACTCTTACTCTCAATCACTCTTACTCTCATTCTTACTCTTACTCACTCTTACTCTCAATCACTCTTATTCTCATTCTTACTCCTACTCCCAATCACTCGTACTCCCAATCACTCTTACTCTCTGTCACTCTTACTCTCTGTCACTCTTACTCTGTCACTCTTACTCTCTGTCACTCTTACTCTCTGTCACTCTTACTCTCTGTCACTCTTACTCTCTGTCACTCTTACTCTCTGTCACTCTTACTCTGTCATTCTTACTCACTCTCAGTCACCCTTGCCCATTCATACTCACTCTCTCACTCTTACTCTCATACTCTTACTCTCAATTACTCTTACTCTCAATCACTCTTACTCCCAATCACTCCTACTCCCAATCACTCCTACTCTCAATCACTCCTACTCTCATTCTTACTCTTACTCTTACTCCCAATTACTCTTACTCTCAATCACTCTTATTCTCATTCTTACTCTCACTCTTACTCTTACTCCCAATAACTCTTACTCCCAATCACTCTTACTCTCAATCACTCTTACTCTCAATCACTCTTACTCTCATTCTTACTCTTACTCACTCTTACTCTCAATCACTCTTATTCTCATTCTTACTCCTACTCCCAATCACTCGTACTCCCAATCACTCTTACTCTCAATCACTCTTACTCCCAATCACTCTTACTCTCAATTACTTTTACTCTCAATCACTCTTACTCCCAATCACTCCTACTCCCAATCACTCCTACTCTCAATCACTCCTACTCTCATTCTTACTCTTACTCTTACTCCCAATCATTCTTACTCTCAATCACTCTTATTCTCATTCTTACTCTTACTCTTACTCCCAATCACTCTTACTCCTAATCACTCTTACTCTCAATCACTCTTACTCTCAATCACTCTTACTCTCAATCACTCTTACTCTCATTCTTACTCTTACTCACTCTTACTCTCAATCACTCTTATTCTCATTCTTACTCCTACTCTCACTCTAACTCCTACTCCCAATCACTCCTACTCCCAATCACTCTTACTCTCAATCACTCTTACTCCCAATCACTCTTACTCTCAATCACTCTTACTCTCAATCACTCTTACTCTCAATCACTCTTACTCTCAATCACTCTTACTCTCACTAACTCTCAATCACTCTTACTCTCACTCTAACTCTCAATCACTCTTACTCTCATACTCACCCTTACTCTCAATCACTTTACTCTCACTCTTACTCATTCTGTCACCCTTACTCACTCTGTCACTCTTACTCTCAGTCACTCTTACTTATACTCACTCTTACTCACACTTACACACTCTCTGTCACTCTTACTCTCTGTCACTCTTACTCTCTGTCACTCTTACTGTCTGTCACTCTTACTCTCTGTCACTTTTACTCTGTCACTCTTACTCTCTGTCACTCTTACTCTCTGTCACTCTTACTCTGTCACTCTTACTCTCTGTCACTCTTACTCTCTGTCACTCTTACTCTGTCACTCTTACTCTCTGTCACTCTTACTCTCTGTCACTCTTACTCTCTGTCACTCTTACTCTCTGTCACTCTTACTCTCTGTTACTCTTACTCTCTGTCACTCTTACTCTCTGTCACTCTTACTCTGTCACTCTTACTCTCTGTCACTCTTACTCTCTGTCACTCTTATTCTCTATCACTCTTACTCTGTCATTCATACTCTGTCACTCTTACTCACTCTCAGTCACCCTTACCCATTCATACTCACTCTCTCACTCTTACTCTCATACTCTTACTCTCAATTACTCTTACTCTCAATCACTCTTACTCCCAATCACTCCTACTCCCAATCACTCCTACTCTCAATCAACCCTACTCTCATTCTTACTCTTACTCTTACTCCCAATCATTCTTACTCTCAATCACTCTTATTCTCATTCTTACTCTTACTCTTACTCCCAATCACTCTTACTCCTAATCACTCTTACTCTCAATCACTCTTACTCTCAATCACTCTTACTCTCAATCACTCTTACTCTCATTCTTACTCTTACTCACTCTTACTCTCAATCACTCTTATTCTCATTCTTACTCCTACTCTCACTCTAACTCCTACTCCCAATCACTCTTACTCCCAATCACTCTTACTCCCAATCACTCTTACTCCCAATCACTCTTACTCTCAATCACTCTTACTCTCAATCACTCTTACTCTCAATCACTCTTACTCTTAATCACTCTTACTCTCACTAACTCTCAATCACTCTTACTCTCACTCTAACTCTCAATCACTCTTACTCTCATACTCACCCTTACTCTCAATCACTTTACTCTCACTCTTACTCATTCTGTCACCCTTACTCACTCTGTCACTCTTACTCGCAGTCACTCTTACTTATACTCACTCTTACTCACACTTACACACTCTCTGGCACTCTCACTCACCTTCAGTCACTCTTACTCACTCTTACCCACTCTCGCTCACTCTTACTCACTCTAGTTAATAAGAACACGCCAATATAAGACAACAAAACGTTTTCAGATTCGTTCTCACCACTTTCCAGCAACTTTTATAATTTATATAAATTATCTTAGGGAATAATACATAAATTATATTTAAACATGATATTAGTGTTTAGTGGAATGCATAAGGAGTCAAATTGTGTTAAAAAGAGCGATTTTTAGAAAATTTGGAAAACTACTTTTTTCTGTTCATATTATAACTAAATGGATTTTAAAGGTTTCACTCAGCCAATATATATCATTCACAATTTATTAATGAATTTTACAAAAAACACCATAAATTTTATAATTAAACATGTAAAAACTATTTGTTTTACATTTGGAAGAAAATAATTGTAGAAAAACAATTTATAATTAAACCTTTGTGTTTGGATTTTTTGAGTAAAAGTTTCTCAAAGGCTCTCCTGCACCATTCTCAATGCAAATCATTCCCACACCTATGGGAAGAGATAGGCGAACGTTGTGTAGATGATTTGTGTTTGCTGGGTAATGTCCGGTCATGATGGTCAAGCGGTTTAAGGCATCCCTGTACATACTAGTTGCGTTGCTCCTGGCAGTATGGGTTCGAGTCACTTCTGGGGTGTGAGTTTTCAGTTGTATATAGTCCTGGGGACCATTCAGGCTTGTTTGCATTTGTGTTCCTCACGTGTGCCCCAAAGAATGAGGTGATTTGATAAAATGCTATGCCCAAGATTACCATCCGAGTGCCGGCGAGGAAGTGGTTCAAATAGCTTCGGCTATCACTTCCTTATGTCCGGTCGTGATGGTCAAGCAGATTAAGGCGTCCCTGTACATACCAGTTGCGTTGCTCCTGGCAGTATGGGTTCGAGTCACTTCTGGGGTGTGAGTTTTCAGTTGTATATAGTCCTGGGGACCATTCAGGCTTGTTTGCATTTGTGTTCTTCACATGTGCCCCAAAGAATGAGGTGATTTGATAAAATGCTATGCCCAAGATTACCATCCGAGTGCCAGCGGGGAAGTGGTTCAAATAGCTTTGGCTATCACTTCCTTATGTCCGGTCGTGATGGTCAAGCGGATTAAGGCATCCCTCTACATACCAGTTGCGTTGCTCCTGGCAGTATGGGTTCGAGTCACTTCTGGGGTGTGAGTTTTCAGTTGTATATAGTCCTGGGGACCATTCAGGGTTGTTTGCATTTGTTTCCTCATGTGTGCCCCAAAGAATGAGGTGATTTGATAAAATGCTATGCCCAAGATTACCATCCGAGTGCTGGCGGGGAAGTGGTTCAAATAGCTTCGGCTATCACTTCCTTATGTCCGGTCGTGATGGTCAAGCGGATTAAGGCGTCCCTGTACATACCAGTTGCGTTGCTCCTGGCAGTATGGGATCGAGTCACTTCTGGGGTGTTAGTTTTCAGTTGTATATAGTCCTGGGGACCATTCAGGTTGTTTGCATTTGTGTTCCTCATGTGTGCCCCAAAGAATGAGGTGATTTGATAAAATGCTATGCCCAAGATTACCATCCGAGTGCCGGCGGGGAAGTGGTTCAAATAGCTTCGGCTATCACTTCCTTATGTCCGGTCGTGATGGTCAAGCGGATTAAGGCGTCCCTGTACATACCAGTTGCGTTGCTCCTGGTAGTATGGGATCGAGTCACTTCTGGGGTGTGAGTTTTCAGTTGTATATAGTCCTGGGACCATTCAGGATTGTTTGCATTTGTGTTCATCACGTGTGCCCCAAAGAATGAGGTGATTTGATAAAACGCTATGCCCAAGATTACCATCCGAGTGCCGGCGGGGAAGTGGTTCAAATAGCTTCGGCTATCACTTCCTTATGTCCGGTCGTGATGGTCAAGCGGATTAAGGCGTCCCTGTACATACCAGTTGTGTTGCTCCTGGCAGTATGGGTTCGAGTCACTTCTGGGGTGTGAGTTTTCAGTTGTATATAGTCCTGGGGACCATTCAGGCTTGTTTGCATTTGTGTTCCTCACGTGTGCCCCAAATAATGAGGTGATTTGATAAAATGCTATGCCCAAGATTACCATCCGAGTGCCGGCAGGGAAGTGGTTCAAATAGCTTCGACTATCACTTCCTTATGTCCGGTCGTGATGGTCAAGCGGATTAAGGCGTCCCTGTACATACCAGTTGCGTTGCTCCTGGCAGTATGGGTTCGAGTCACTTCTGGGGTGTTAGTTTTCAGTTGTATATAGTCCTGGTTACCATTCAGGCTTGTTTGCATTTGTGTTCCTCACGTGTGCCCCAAAGAATGAGGTGATTTGATAAAATGCTATGCCCAAGATTACCATCCGAGTGCCGGCGGGAAGTGGTTCAAATAGCTTCAGCTATCACTTCCTTATGTCTGGTTGTGATGGTCAAGCGGATTAAGGCATCCCTGTACATACCCGTTGCGTTGCTCCTGGCAGTATGGGTTTGAGTCACTTCTGGGGTGTGAGTTTTCAGTTGTATATAGTCCTGGGGACCATTCAGGCTTGTTTGCATTTGTGTTCCTCACGTGTGCCCCAAAGAATGAGGTGATTTGATAAAATGCTATGCCCAAGATTACCATCCGAGTGCTGGCGGGGAAGTGGTTCAAATAGCTTCGGCTATCACTTCCTTATGTCCGGTCGTGATGGTCAAGCGGATTGGGGCATCCCTGTACATACCAGTTGCGTTGCTCCTGGCAGTATGGGTTCGAGTCACTTCTGGGGTGTGAGTTTTCAGTTGTATATAGTCCTGGGGACCATTCTGGGTTATTTGCATTTGTGTTCCTCATGTGTGCCCCAAAGAATGAGGTGATTTGATAAAATGCTATGCCCAAGATTACCATCCGAGTGCCGGCGGGGAAGTGGTTCAAATAGCTTCGGCTATCACTTCCTTGTGTCCGGTCGTGATGGTCAAGCGGATTAAGGCGTCCCTGTACATACCAGTTGCGTTGCTGCTGGCAGTATGGGATCGAGTCACTTCTGGGGTGTGAGTTTTCAGTTGTATATAGTCCTGGGGACCATTCAGGATTGTTTGCATTTGTGTTCATCACGTGTGCCCCAAAGAATGAGGTGATTTGATAAAACGCTATGCCCAAGATTACCATCCGAGTGCCGGCGGGGAAGTGGTTCAAATAGCTTCGGCTATCACTTCCTTATGTCCGGTCGTGATGGTCAAGCGGATTAAGGCGTCCCAGTACATACCAGTTGCGTTGCTCCTGGCAGTATGGGTTCGAGTCACTTCTGGGTGTGAGTTTTCAGTTGTATATAGTCCTGGGGACCATTCAGGCTTGTTTGCATTTGTGTTCCTCACGTGTGCCCCAAAGAATGAGGTGATTTGATAAAATGCTATGCCCAAGATTACCATCCGAGTGCCGGCAGGGAAGTGGTTCAAATAGCTTCGACTATCACTTCCTTATGTCCGGTCGTGATGGTCAAGCGGATTAAGGAGTCCCTGTACCTAACAGTTGCGTTGCTCCTGGCAGTATGGGTTCGAGTCACTTCTGGGTGTGAGTTTTCAGTTGTATATAGTCCTGGGGACCATTCAGGCTTGTTTGCATTTGTGTTCCTCACGTGTGCCCCAAAGAATGAGGTGATTTGATAAAATGCTATGCCCAAGATTACCATCCGAGTGCCGGCGGGGAAGTGGTTCAAATAGCTTCAGCTATCACTTCCTTATGTCTGGTCGTGATGGTCAAGCGGATTAAGGCATCCCTGTACATACCCGTTGCGTTGCTCCTGGCAGTATGGGTTTGAGTCACTTCTGGGGTGTTAGTTTTCAGTTGTATATAGTCCTGGGGACCATTCAGGCTTGTTTGCATTTGTGTTCCTCACGTGTGCCCCAAAGAATGAGGTGATTTGATAAAATGCTATGCCCAAGATTACCATCCGAGTGCCGGGGGTGAAGTGGTTCAAATAGCTTCGGCTATCACTTCCTTATGTCCGGTCGTGATGGTCAAGCAGATTAAGGCGTCCCTGTACATACCAGCTGCGTTGCTCCTGGCAGTATGGGTTCGAGTCTCTTCTGGGTGTGAGTTTTCAGTTGTATATAGTCCTGGGGACCATTCAGGCTTGTTTGCATTTGTGTTCCTCACGTGTGCCCCAAAGAATGAGATGATTTGATAAAATGCTATGCCCAAGATTACCATCCGAGTGCTGGCGGGGAAGTGTTCAAATAGCTTCGGCTATCACTTCCTTATGTCCGGTCGTGATGGTCAAGCGGATTAAGGCATCCCTGTACATACCAGTTGCGTTGCTCCTGGCAGTATGGGTTCGAGTCACTTCTGGGTGTGAGTTTTCAGTTGTATATAGTCCTGGGGACCATTCAGGGTTGTTTGCATTTGTGTTCCTCACGTGTGCCCCAAAGAATGAGGTGATTTGATAAAATGCTATGCCCAAGATTACCATCCGAGTGCCGGCGGGGAAGTGGTTCAAATAGCTTCGGCTATCACTTCCTTATGTCCGGTCGTGATGGTCAAGCGGATTAAGGCGTCCCTGTACATACCAGTTGCGTTGCTCCTGGCAGTATGGGATCGAGTCACTTCTGGGGTGTGAGTTTTCAGTTGTATATAGTCCTGGGGACCATTCAGGCTTGTTTGCATTTGTGTTCATCACGTGTGCCCCAAAGAATGAGATGATTTGATAAAACGCTATGCCCAAGATTACCATCCGAGTGCCGGCGGGGAAGTGGTTCAAATAGCTTCGGCTATCACTTCCTTATGTCCAGTTGTGATGGTCAAGCGGATTAAGGCGTCCCTGTACATACCAGTTGCGTTGCTCCTGGCAGTATGGGTTCGAGTCACTTCTGGGGTGTGAGTTTTCAGTTGTATATAGTCCTGGGGACCATTCAGGCTTGTTTGCATTTGTGTTCCTCACGTGTGCCCCAAAGAATGAGGTGATTTGATAAAATGCTATGCCCAAGATTACCATCCCAGTGCCGGCAGGGAAGTGGTTCAAATAGCTTCGACTATCACTTCCTTATGTCCGGTCGTGATTGTCAAGCGGATTAAGGCGTCCCTGTACATACCAGTTGCGTTGCTCCTGGCAGTATGGGTTCGAGTCACTTCTGGGGTGTGAGTTTTCAGTTGTATATAGTCCTGGGGACCATTCAGGCTTGTTTGCATTTGTGTTCCTCACGTGTGCCCCAAAGAATGAGGTGATTTGATAAAATGCTATGCCCAAGATTACCATCCGAGTGCCGGCGAGGAAGTGGTTCAAATAGCTTCGGCTATCACTTCCTTATGTCTGGTCGTGATGGTCAAGCGGATTAAGGCGTCCCTGTACATACCCGTTGCGTTGCTCCTGGCAGTATGGGTGCGAGTCTCTTCTGGGGTGTGAGTTTTCAGTTGTATATAGTCCTGGGGACCATTCAGGCTTGTTTGCATTTGTGTTCCTCACGTGTGCCCAAAGAATGAGGTGATTTGATAAAATGCTATGCCCAAGATTACCATCCGAGTGCCGGCGGGGAATTGGTTCAAATAGCTTCGGCTATCACTTCCTTATGTCCGGTCGTGATGGTCAAGCGGATTAAGGCGTCCCTGTACGTACCAGTTGCGTTGCTCCTGGCAGTATGGGTTCGAGTCACTTCTGGGGTGTGAGTTTTCAGTTGTATATAGTCCTGGGGACCATTCAGGCTTGTTTGCATTTGTGTTCCTCACGTGTGCCCCAAAGAATGAGGTGATTTGATAAAATGCTATGCCCAAGATTACCATCCGAGTGCCGGCAGGGAAGTGGTTCAAATAGCTTCGGCTCTCACTTCCTTATGTCCGGTCGTGATGGTCAAGCGGATTAAGGCGTCCCTGTACATACCAGTTGCGTTGCTCCTGGCAGTATGGGTTCGAGTCACTTCTGGGGTGTGAGTTTTCAGTTGTATATAGTCCTGGGGACCATTCAGGCTTGTTTGCATTTGTGTTCCTCACGTGTGCCCCAAAGAATGAGGTGATTTGATAAAATGCTATGCCCAAGATTACCATCCGAGTGCCGGCAGGGAAATGGTTCAAATAGCTTCGACTATCACTTCCTTATGTCCGGTCGTGATGGTCAAGCGGATTAAGGAGTCCCTGTACCTACCAGTTGCGTTGCTCCTGGCAGTATGGGTTCGAGTCACTTCTGGGGTGTGAGTTTTCAGTTGTATATAGTCCTGGGGACCATTCAGGCTTGTTTGCATTTGTGTTCCTCACGTGTGCCCCAAAGAATGAGGTGATTTGATAAAATGCTATGCCCAAGATTACCATCCGAGTGCCGGCGGGGAAGTGGTTCAAATAGCTTCAGCTATCACTTCCTTATGTCTGGTCGTGATGGTCAAGCGGATTAAGGCATCCCTGTACATACCCGTTGCGTTGCTCCTGGCAGTATGGGTTTGAGTCACTTCTGGGGTGTGAGTTTTCAGTTGTATATAGTCCTGGGACCATTCAGGCTTGTTTGCATTTGTGTTCCTCACGTGTGCCCCAAAGAATGAGGTGATTTGATAAAATGCTATGCCCAAGATTACCATCCGAGTGCCGGGGGGTGAAGTGGTTCAAATAGCTTCGGCTATCACTTCCTTATGTCCGGTCGTGATGGTCAAGCAGATTAAGGCGTCCCTGTACATACCAGCTGCGTTGCTCCTGGCAGTATGGGTTCGAGTCTCTTCTGGGGTGTGAGTTTTCAGTTGTATATAGTCCTGGGGACCATTCAGGCTTGTTTGCATTTGTGTTCCTCACGTGTGCCCCAAAGAATGAGATGATTTGATAAAATGCTATGCCCAAGATTACCATCCGAGTGCTGGCGGGGAAGTGGTTCAAATAGCTTCGGCTATCACTTCCTTATGTCCGGTCGTGATGGTCAAGCGGATTAAGGCATCCCTGTACATACCAGTTGCGTTGCTCCTGGCAGTATGGGTTCGAGTCACTTCTGGGGTGTGAGTTTTCAGTTGTATATAGTCCTGGGGACCATTCAGGGTTGTTTGCATTTGTGTTCCTCACGTGTGCCCCAAAGAATGAGGTGATTTGATAAAATGTTATGCCCAAGATTACCATCCGAGTGCCGGCGGGGAAGTGGTTCAAATAGCTTCGGCTATCACTTCCTTATGTCCGGTCGTGATGGTCAAGCGGATTAAGGTGTCCCTGTACATACCAGTTGCGTTGCTCCTGGCAGTATGGGATCGAGTCACTTCTGGGGTGTGAGTTTTCAGTTGTATATAGTCCTGGGGACCATTCAGGCTTGTTTGCATTTGTGTCCTCACGTGTGCCCCAAAGAATGAGGTGATTTGATAAAATGCTATGCCCAAGATTACCATCCGAGTGCCGGCGAGGAAGTGGTTCAAATAGCTTCGGTTATCACTTCCTTATGTCTGGTCGTGATGGTCAAGCGGATTAAGGCGTCCCTGTACATACCCGTTGCGTTGCTCCTGGCAGTATGGGTGCGAGTCTCTTCTGGGGTGTGAGTTTTCAGTTGTATATAGTCCTGGGGACCATTCAGGCTTGTTTGCATTTGTGTTCCTCACGTGTGCCCCAAAGAATGAGGTGATTTGATAAAATGCTATGCCCAAGATTACCATCCGAGTGCCGGCGGGGAATTGGTTCAATAGCTTCGGCTATCACTTCCTTATGTCCGGTCGTGATGGTCAAGCGGATTAAGGCGTCCCTGTACGTACCAGTTGCGTTGCTCCTGGCAGTATGGGTTCGAGTCACTTCTGGGGTGTGAGTTTTCAGTTGTATATAGTCCTGGGACCATTCAGGCTTGTTTGCATTTGTGTTCCTCACGTGTGCCCCAAAGAATGAGGTGATTTGATAAAATGCTATGCCCAAGATTACCATCCTAGTGCCG